>NW_026869749.1:0-300000 GCF_905332965.1 Bombus pascuorum | reverse complement strand
TATACGTTAGTACGTATTAGTTTATAACGTTATACGTTAGTACGTAATAGGATATAACGTTATACGTTATAAGGTAATACTCAGTAACGTTATACGTCATTGCATAATAGTATATAACGTTATACGTCATTACGTATTAGTATATTAGGTTATACGTTAGTACGTATTAGTATATAACATTATACGTTACTACGTAATAGTATATAACGTTATTCGTTAGTACGTATTAGTTTATAACGTTATACGTTAGTACGTAATAGTATATAGCGTTATACGTCATTGCGTAATAGTATATAACGTTATACGTCATTGCGTAATAGTATATAACGTTATACGTTAGTACGTAATAGGATATGACGTTATACGTCATTACGTAATACTATATAACGTTACACGTTAGTACGTAATAGTATATAACGTTATACGGTAGTACGTAATAGTACATAACGTTATATGTTAGTACGTAATAGTATATAACGTTATACGACATCAGGTAATACTATATAACGTTACACGTTAGTACGTAATAGTGTATAACGATATACGTTATTACGTACTAGTATATAACGCTATACGTTAGTACGTAATAGTATATAACGTTATACGTTAGTACGTAATAGTATATAACGTTATACGTTATAAGGTAATACTCAATAACGTTATACGTCATTACATAATAGTATATAACGTTATACGTCATTACGTAATAGTATATAACGTTATACGTTAGTACGTAATAGTATATAACGTTATACGATAGTACGTAATAGTATATAAATTTATACGATAGTACGTAATAGTATATAACGTTATACGTCATTACGTATTAGTTTATAACGTTATACGTTAGTACGTAATAGTATATAACGTTATACGTTAGTACGTAATAGGATATAACGTTATACGTTATAAGGTAATACTCAATAACGTTATACGTCATTACATAATAGTATATAACGTTATACGTTATTACGTAATACTATATAACGTTACACGTTAGTACGTAATAGTGTATAACGTTATACGTTAGTACGTAATAGTATATAACGTTATACGTTATTACGTATTAGTATATAACGTTATACGGCATCAGGTAATACTATATAACGTTACACGTTAGTATGTAATAGTGTATAACGATATACGTTATTACGTATTAGTATATAACGTTATACGTTGTTACGTATTAGTATATAACGTTATACGTCACTACGTACTAGTATATAACGTTATACGTTAGTACGTAATAGTATATAACGTTATACGTTAGTACGTAATAGTATATAACGTTACACGTTAGTACGTATTAGATAATAACGTTATACGTTAGTACGTAATAGGATATAACGTTATACGTTATAAGGTAATACTCAATAACATTATACGTCATTACATAATAGTATATAACGTTATACGTCATTACGTAATAGTGTATAACGTTATACGTTGGTACGTAGTAGTATATAACGTTAAACGATATTACGTATTATTATATAACGTTATACGATATTACGTATGAGTATATAACGTTACACGTTATTACGTAATAGTATATACCGTTATACGTAATTACGTATTAGTTTATAGCGATCTACGTTAGTACGTAATAGTATATAGCGTTATACGTTATTACGTAATAATATATAACGTTATACGTCATTGCGTATTAGTATATAACGTTATACGTCATCAGGTAATACTATATAACGTTACACGTTAGTACGTAATAGAGTATAACGTTATACGTTAGTACGTAATAGTATATAACGTTACACGTTAGTACGTAATAGAGTATAACGTTATACGTTAGTACGTAATAGTATATAACGTTATACGTTAGCACGTAATAGTATATACCGTTATACGTAATTACGTATTAGTTTATAGCGTTCTACGTTAGTACGTAATAGTATATAGCGTTATACGTTATTACGTAATAATATATAACGTTATACGTCATTGCATAATAGTATATAACGTTATACGTCATTACGTATTAGTATATAAGGTTATACGTTAGTACGTATTAGTATATAACATTATACGTTACTACGTAATAGTATATAACGTTATTCGTTAGTACGTATTAGTTTATAACGTTATACGTTAGTACGTAATAGTATATAACGTTATACGTCATTACGTATTAGTTTATAACGTTATACGTTAGTACGTAATAGTATATAGCGTTATACGTCATTGCGTAATACTATATAACGTTATACGTCATTGCGTAATAGTATATAACGTCATACGTTAGTACGTAATTGTATATAACGTTATACGTCATCAGGTAATACTATATTACGTTACACGTTATTACGCAATAGTACATAACGTTATACGTCATCAGGTAGTACTATATAACGTTACACGTTAGTACGTATTAGTTTATAACGTTATACGTTAGTACGTAATAGTATATAGCGTTATACGTCATTGCGTAATAGTATATAACGTTATACGTCATTGCGTAATAGTATATAACGTTATACGTTAGTACGTAATAGTACATAACGGTATATGTTAGTACGTAATAGTATATAACGTTATACGACATCAGGTAATACTATATAACGTTACAAGTTAGTACGTAATAGTGTATAACGATATACGTTATTACGTACTAGTATATAACGCTATACGTTAGTACGTAATAGTATATAACGTTATACGTTAGTACGTAATAGTATATAACGTTATACGTTATTACGTATTAGTATATAACGTTATACGGCATCAGGTAGTACTATATAACGTTACACGTTAGTATGTAATAGTGTATAACGATATACGTTATTACGTATTAGTATATAACGTTATACGTTGTTACGTATTAGTATATAACGTTATACGTCATTACATAATAGTATATAACGTTATACGTCATTACGTAATAGTGTATAACGTTATACGTTAGTACGTAATAGTATATAACGTTATACGGCATCAGGTAATACTATATAACGTTACACGTTAGTACGTATTAGATAATAACGTTATACGTTAGTACGTAATAGGATATAACGTTATACGTTATAAGGTAATACTCAATAACGTTATACGTCATTACATAATAGTATATAACGTTATACGTCATTACATAATAGTATATAACGTTATACGTTATTACGTATTAGTATATAACGTTATGCGTCTTTACGTTATAGTGTATAACGTTATACGTTAGTACGTAATAGTATATAACGTTATACGGCATCAGGTAATACTATATAACGTTACACGTTAGTACGTATTAGATAATAACGTTATACGCTAGTACGTAATAGGTTATAACGTTATACGTTATAAGGTAATACTCAATAACGTTATACGTCATTACATAATAGTATATAACGTTATACGTCATTACGTAATATTATATAACGTTATACGTTAGTACGTAATAGTATATAACGTTATACGTTATTACGTATTAGTATATAACGTTATACGTCTTTACGTAATAGTGTATAACGTTATACGTTAGTACGTAATAGTATATAACGTTATTCGTTAGTACGTATTAGTTTATAACGTTATACGTTAGTACGTAATAGTATATAACGTTATTCGTTAGTACGTATTAGTTTATAACGTTATACGTTAGTACGTAATAGTATATAACGTTATACGTCATTACGTATTAGTATATAACGTTATACGTCTTTACGTAATAGTGTATAACGTTATACGTTAGTACGTAATAGTATATAACGTTATTCGTTAGTACGTATTAGTTTATAACGTTATACGTTAGTACGTAATAGTATATAACGTTAATCGTTAGTACGTATTAGTTTATAACGTTATACGTTAGTACGTAATAGTATATAACGTTATACGTCATTACGTATTAGTATATAACGTTATACGTCTTTACGTAATAGTGTATAACGTTATACGTTAGTACGTAATAGTATATAACGTTAATCGTTAGTACGTATTAGTTTATAACGTTATACGTTAGTACGTAATAGTATATAACGTTATACGTCATTACGTATTAGTATATAACGTTATACGTCTTTACGTAATAGTGTATAACGTTATACGTTAGTACGTAATAGTATATAACGTTATTCGTTAGTACGTATTAGTTTATAACGTTATACGTTAGTACGTAATAGTGTATAACGTTATACATTAGTACGTAATAGTATTTAACGTTATACGTTAGTACGTAATAGGATATAACGTTATACGTCATTGCGTAACAGTATATAACGTTATACGTCATTACGTATTAGTTTATAACGTTATACGTTAGTACGTAATAGTATATAACGTTATACGGCATCAGCTAATACTATATAACGTTAAACGATATTACGTATTATTATATAACGTTATACGATATTACGTATTATTGTATTACGTTACACGTTATTACGTAATAGTATATACCGTTATACGTCATTACGTATTAGTTTATAACGTTCTACGTTAGTACGTAATAGTATATAGCGTTATACGTTATTACGTAATAATATATAACGTTATACGTCATTGCGTATTAGTATATAACGTTATACGTCATTACGTATTAGATAATAACGTTATACGTTAGTACGTAATAGGATATAACGTTATACGTTATAAGGTAATACTCAATAACATTATACGTCATTACATAATAGTATATAACGTTATACGTCATTACGTAACAGTGTATAACGTTATACGTTGGTACGTAGTAATATATAACGTAAAACGATATTACGTATTATTATATAACGTTATACGATATTACGTATTAGTATATAACGTTACACGTTATAACGTAATAGTATATACCGTTATACGTAATTACGTATTAGTTTATAGCGTTCTACGTTAGTACGTAATAGTATATAGCGTTGTACGTTATTACGTAATAATATATAACGTTATACGTCATTGCGTATTAGTATATAACGTTATACGTCATCAGGTAATACTATATAACGTTACACGTTAGTACGTAATAGAGTATAACGTTATACGTTAGTACGTAATAGTATATAACGTTACACGTTAGTACGTAATAGAGTATAACGTTATACGTTAGTACGTAATAGTATACAACGTTATACGTTAGCACGTAATAGTATATAACGTTATACGTTAGTACGTATTAGTTTATAACGTTATACGTTAGTACGTAATAGGATATAACGTTATACGTTATAAGGTAATACTCAATAACGTTATACGTCATTACATAATAGTATATAACGTTATACGTCATGACGTAATAGTGTACAACGTTATACGTTGGTACGTAGTAGTATATAACGTTCAACGATATTACGTATTATTATATAACGTTATACGATATTACGTATTAGTATATAACGTTACACGTTATTACGTAATAGTATATACCGTTATACGTAATTACGTATTAGTTTATAGCGTTCTACGTTAGTACGTAATAGTATATAGCGTTATACGTTATTACGTAATAATATATAACGTTATACGTCATTGCGTATTAGTATATAACGTTATACGTCATCAGGTAATACTATATAACGTTACACGTTAGTACGTAATAGAGAATAACGTTATACGTTAGTACGTAATAGTATATAACGTTACACGTTAGTACGTAATAGAGTATAACGTTATACGTTAGTACGTAATAGTATATAACATTATACGCTAGCACATAATAGTATATAACGTTATACGTTAGTACGTATTAGTTTATAACGTTATACGTTAGTACGTAATAGGATATAACGTTATACGTTATAAGGTAATACTCAATAACGTTATACGTCATTGCATAATAGTATATAACGTTATACGTCATTACGTATTAGTATATAAGGTTATACGTTAGTACGTATTAGTATATAACATTATACGTTACTACGTAATAGTATATAACGTTATTCGTTAGTACGTATTAGTTTATAACGTTATACGTTAGTACGTAATAGTATATAACGTTATACGTCATTACGTATTAGTTTATAACGTTATACGTTAGTACGTAATAGTATATAGCGTTATACGTCATTGCGTAATACTATATAACGTTATACGTCATTGCGTAATAGTATATAACGTCATACGTTAGTACGTAATTGTATATAACGTTATACGTCATCAGGTAATACTATATAACGTTATACGTTACTACGTAATAGTATATAACGTTATTCGTTAGTACGTATTAGTTTATAACGTTATACGTTAGTACGTAATAGTATATAACGTTATACGTCATTACGTATTAGTTTATAACGTTATACGTTAGTACGTAATAGTATATAACGTTATACGTTATTACGTATTAGTATATAACGTTATACGGCATCAGGTAGTACTATATAACGTTACACGTTAGTATGTAATAGTGTATAACGATATACGTTATTACGTATTAGTATATAACGTTATACGTTGTTACGTATTAGTATATAACGTTATACGTCATTACATAATAGTATATAACGTTATACGTCATTACGTAATAGTGTATAACGTTATACGTTAGTACGTAATAGTATATAACGTTATACGGCATCAGGTAATACTATATAACGTTACACGTTAGTACGTATTAGATAATAACGTTATACGTTAGTACGTAATAGGATATAGCGTTATACGATATAAGGTAACACTCAATAACGTTATACGTCATTACATAATAGTATATAACGTTATACGTCATTACGTAATATTATATAACGTTATACGTTAGTACGTAATAGTATATAACGTTATACGTTATTACGTATTAGTATATAACGTTATACGTCTTTACCTAATAGTGTATAACGTTATACGTTAGTACGTAATAGTATATAACGTTATTCGTTAGTACGTATTAGTTTATAACGTTATACGTTAGTACGTAATAGTATATAACGTTATTCGTTAGTACGTATTAGTTTATAACGTTATACGTTAGTACGTAATAGTATATAACGTTATACGTCATTACGTATTAGTATATAACGTTATACGTCTTTACGTAATAGTGTATAACATTATACGTTAGTACGTAATAGTATATAACGTTATTCGTTAGTACGTATTAGTTTATAACGTTATACGTTAGTACGTATTAGTATATAACGTTAATCGTTAGTACGTATTAGTTTATAACGTTATACGTTAGTACGTAATAGTATATAACGTTATACGTCATTACGTATTAGTATATAACGTTATACGTCTTTACGTAATAGTGTATAACGTTATACGTTAGTACGTAATAGTATATAACGTTATTCGTTAGTACGTATTAGTTTATAACGTTATACGTTAGTACGTAATAGTGTATAACGTTATACATTAGTACGTAATAGTATTTAACGTTATACGTTATTACGTATTAGTATATAACGTTATGCGTCTTTACGTAATAGTGTATAACGTTATACGTTAGTACGTAATAGTATATAACGTTATACGGCATCAGGTAATACTATATAACGTTAAACGTTAGTACGTAATAGTGTATAACGTTATACGTTAGTACGTAATAGTATATAACGTTATTCGTTAGTACGTATTAGTTTATAACGTTATACGTTAGTACGTAATAGTATATAACGTTATTCGTTAGTACGTATTAGTTTATAACGTTATACGTTAGTACGTAATAGTATATAACGTTATACGATATTACGTATTAGTATATAACGTTATGCGTCTTTACGTAATAGTGTATAACGTTATACGTTAGTACGTAATAGTATATAGCGTTATACGTCATTGCGTAACAGTATATAACGTTATACGTCATTACGTATTAGTTTATAGCGTTCTACGTTAGTACGTAATAGTATATAGCGTTATACGTTATTACGTAATAATATATAACGTTATACGTCATTGCGTATTAGTATATAACGTTATACGTCATCAGGTAATACTATATAACGTTACACGTTAGTACGTAATAGAGTATAACGTTATACGTTAGTACGTAATAGTATATAACGTTACACGTTAGTACGTAATAGAGTATAACGTTATACGTTAGTACGTAATAGTATATAACGTTATACGTTAGCACGTAATAGTATATAACGTTATACGTTAGTACGTATTAGTTTATAACGTTATACGTTAGTACGTAATAGGATATAACGTTATACGTTATAAGGTAATACTCAATAACGTTATACGTCATTACATAATAGTATATAACGTTATACGTCATTACGTAATAGTGTACAACGTTATACGTTGGTACGTAGTAGTATATAACGTTAAACGATATTACGTATTATTATATAACGTTATACGATATTACGTATTAGTATATAACGTTACACGTTATTACGTAATAGTATATACCGTTATACGTAATTACGTATTAGTTTATAGCGTTCTACGTTAGTACGTAATAGTATATAGCGTTATACGTTATTACGTAATAATATATAACGTTATACGTCATTGCGTATTAGTATATAACGTTATACGTCATCAGGTAATACTATATAACGTTACACGTTAGTACGTAATAGAGTATAACGTTATACGTTAGTACGTAATAGTATATAACGTTACACGTTAGTACGTAATAGAGTATAAAGTTATACGTTAGTACGTAATAGTATATAACGTTATACGTTAGCACATAATAGTATATAACGTTATACGTTAGTACGTATTAGTTTATAACGTTATACGTTAGTACGTAATAGGATATAACGTTATACGTTATAAGGTAATACTCAATAACGTTATACGTCATTGCATAATAGTATATAACGTTATACGTCATTACGTATTAGTATATAAGGTTATACGTTAGTACGTATTAGTATATAACATTATACGTTACTACGTAATAGTATATAACGTTATTCGTTAGTACGTATTAGTTTATAACGTTATACGTTAGTACGTAATAGTATATAACGTTATACGTCATTACGTATTAGTTTATAACGTTATACGTTAGTACGTAATAGTATATAGCTTTATACGTCATTGCGTAATACTATATAACGTTATACGTCATTGCGTAATAGTATATAACGTCATACGTTAGTACGTAATTGTATATAACGTTATACGTCATCAGGTAATACTATATTACGTTACACGTTATTACGTAATAGTACATAACGTTATACGTCATCAGGTATTACTATATAACGTTACACGTTAGTACGTATTAGTTTATAACGTTATACGTTAGTACGTAATAGTATATAGCGTTATACGTCTTTGCGTAATAGTATATAACGTTATACGTAATTGCGTAATAGTATATAACGTTATACGTTAGTACGTAATAGGATATGACGTTATACGTCATTACGTAATACTATATAACGTTACACGTTAGTACGTAATAGTATATAACGTTATACGTTAGTACGTAATAGTACATAACGGTATATGTTAGTACGTAATAGTATATAACGCTATACGACATCAGGTAATACTATATAACGTTACACGTTAGTACGTAATAGTGTATAACGATATACGTTATTACGTACTAGTATATAACGCTATACGTTAGTACGTAATAGTATATAACGTTATACGTTAGTACGTAATAGTATATAAGGTTATACGTTATAAGGTAATACTCAATAACGTTATACGTCATTACATAATAGTATATAACGTTATACGTCATTACGTAATAGTATATAACGTTATACGTTAGTACGTAATAGTATATAACGTTATACGATAGTACGTAATAGTATATAAATTTATACGATAGTACGTAATAGTATATAACGTTATACGTCATTACGTATTAGTTTATAACGTTATACGTTAGTACGTAATAGTATATAACGTTATACAGCATCAGGTAATACTATATAACGTTACACATTAGTACGTATTAGATAATAACGTTATACGTTAGTACGTAATAGGATATAACGTTATACGTTATAAGGTAATAGTCAATAACGTTATACGTCATTACATAATAGTATATAACGTTATACGTCATTACGTAATAGTGTATAACGTTATACGTTAGTACGTAATAGTATATAACGTTATACGGCATCAGGTAATACTATATAACGTTACACGTTAGTACGTATTAGATAATAACGTTATACGTTAGTACGTAATAGTATAAAACGTTATACGTTATAAGGTAATACTCAATAACGTTATACGTCATTACATAATAGTATATAACGTTATACGTCATTACGTAACACTATATAACGTTACACGTTAGTACGTAATAGTGTATAACGTTATACGTTAGTACGTAATAGTATATAACGTTATACGTTATTACGTATTAGTATATAACGTTATACGGCATCAGGTAATACTATATAACGTTACACGTTAGTACGTATAAGATAATAACGTTTTACGTTAGTACGTAATAGGATATAACGTTATACGTTATAAGGTAATACTCAATAACGTCATACGTCATTACATAATAGTATATAACGTTATACGTCATTACGTAATACTATATAACGTTACACGTTAGTACGTAATAGTGTATAACGTTATACATTAGTACGTAATAGTATTTAACGTTATACGTTATTACGTATTAGTATATAACGTTATGCGTCTTTACGTAATAGTGTATAACGTTATACGTTAGTACGTAATAGTATTTAACGTTATACGTTATTACGTATTAGTATATAACGTTATGCGTCTTTACGTAATAGTGTATAACGTTATACGTTAGTACGTAATAGGATAAAACGTTATACGTTATTACGTATTAGTATATATCGTTATACGTCTTTACGTAATAGTGTATAACGTTATACGTTAGTACGTAATAGTATATAACGTTATTCGTTAGTACGTATTAGTTTATAACGTTATACGTTAGTACGTAATAGTATATAACGTTATTCGTTAGTACGTATTAGTTTATAACGTTATACGTTCGTACGTAATAGTATATAACGTTATACGTCATTACGTATTAGTATATAACGTTATACGTCTTTACGTAATAGTGTATAACGTTATACGTTAGTACGTAATAGTATATAACGTTATTCGTTAGTACGTATTAGTTTATAACGTTATACGTTAGTACGTAATAGTGTATAACGTTATACATTAGTACGTAATAGTATTTAACGTTATACGTTATTACGTATTAGTATATAACGTTATGCGTCTTTACGTAATAGTGTATAACGTTATACGTTAGTACGTAATAGGATAAAACGTTATACGTTATAAGTTAATACTCAATAACGTCATTGCATAATAGTATATAACGTTATACGTAATAACTTATTAGTATATAACGTTATACGTTAGTACGTATTAGTATATAACATTATACGTTAGTACGTAATAGTATATAACGTTATTCGTTAGTACGTATTAGTTTATAACGTTATACGTTTGTACGTAATAGTAAATAACGTTATACGTCATTACGTATTAGTATATAACGTTATACGTTAGTACGTATTAGTATATATCGTTATACGTTAGTACGTAATAGTATATAACGTTATTCGTTAGTTCGTATTAGTTTATAACGTTATACGTTAGTACGTAATAGTATATAACGTTATACGTCATTACGTATTAGTATATAACGTTATACGTCATTACGTATTAGTTTATAACGTTATACGTTAGTACGTAATAGTATATAACGTTATACGTCATTACATATTAGTTTATAACGTTATACGTTAGTACGTAATAGTATATAGCGTTATACGTCATTGCGTAATAGTATATAACGTTATTCGTTAGTACGTATTAGTTTATAACGTTATACGTTAGTACGTAATAGTATATAACGTTATACGTCATTACATATTAGTTTATAACGTTATACGTTAGTACGTATTAGTATATAACATTATACGTTAGTACGTCATAGTGTATAACGTAATACGACATCAGGTAATACTATATAACGTTACACGTTAGTACGTAATAGTGTATAACGATATACGTTAGTACGTAATAGGATATAACGCTATACGTTAGTACGTAATAGGATATAACGTTATACGTTATAAGGTAATACTCAATAACGTTATACGTCATTGCATAATAGTATATAACGTTATACGTCATTACGTATTAGTATATAAGGTTATACGTTAGTACGTATTAGTATATAACATTATACGTTACTACGTAATAGTATATAACGTTATTCGTTAGTACGTATTAGTTTATAACGTTATACGTTAGTACGTAATAGTATATAGCGTTATACATCATTGCGTAATAGTATATAACGTTATACGTCATTGCGTAATAGTATATAACGTTATACGTTAGTACGTAATAGGATATGACGTTATACGTCATTACGTAATACTATATAACGTTACACGTTAGTACGTAATAGTATATAACGTTATACGGTAGTACGTAATAGTACATAACGTTATATGTTAGTACGTAATTGTATATAACGTTATACGACATCAGGTAATACTATATAACGTTACACGTTAGTACGTAATAGTGTATAACGATATACGTTATTACGTACTAGTATATAACGCTATACGTTAGTACGTAATAGTATATAACGTTATACGTTAGTACGTAATAGTATATAACGTTATACGTTATAGGGTAATACTCAATAACGTTATACGTCATTACATAATAGTATATAACGTTATACGTCATTACGTAATAGTATATAACGTTATACGTTAGTACGTAATAGTATATAACGTTATACGACAGTACGTAATAGTATATAAATTTATACGATAGTACGTAATAGTATATAACGTTATACGTCATTACGTATTAGTTTATAACGTTATACGTTAGTACGTAATAGTATATAACGTTATACGGCATCAGGTAATACTATATAACGTTACACATTAGTACGTATTAGATAATAACGTTATACGTTAGTACGTAATAGGATATAACGTTATACGTTATAAGGTAATACTCAATAACGTTATACGTCATTACATAATAGTATATAACGTTATACGTCATTACGTAATAGTGTATAACGTTATACGTTAGTACGTAATAGTATATAACGTTATACGGCATCAGGTAATACTATATAACGTTACACGTTAGTACGTATTAGATAATAACGTTATACGTTAGTACGTAATAGGATATAACGTTATACGTTATAAGGTAATACTCAATAACATTATACGTCATTACATAATAGTATATAACGTTATACGTCATTACGTAATAGTGTATAACGTTATACGTTGGTACGTAGTAGTATATAACGTTAAACGATATTACGTATTATTATATAACGTTATACGATATTACGTATGAGTATATAACGTTACACGTTATTACGTAATAGTATATACCGTTATACGTAATTACGTATTAGTTTATAGCGTTCTACGTTAGTACGTAATAGTATATAGCGTTATACGTTATTACGTAATAATATATAACGTTATACGTCATTGCGTATTAGTATATAACGTTATACGTCATCAGGTAATACTATATAACGTTACACGTTAGTACGTAATAGAGTATAACGTTATACGTTAATACGTAATAGTATATAACGTTACACGTTAGTACGTAATAGAGTATAACGTTATACGTTAGTACGTAATAGTATATAACGTTATACGTTAGCACGTAATAGTATATACCGTTATACGTAATTACGTATTAGTTTATAGCGTTCTACGTTAGTACGTAATAGTATATAGCGTTATACGTTATTACGTAATAATATATAACGTTATACGTCATTGCATAATAGTATATAACGTTATACGTCATTACGTATTAGTATATAAGGTTATACGTTAGTACGTATTAGTATATAACATTATACGTTACTACGTAATAGTATATAACGTTATTCGTTAGTACGTATTAGTTTATAACGTTATACGTTAGTACGTAATAGTATATAACGTTATACGTCATTACGTATTAGTTTATAACGTTATACGTTAGTACGTAATAGTATATAGCGTTATACGTCATTGCGTAATACTATATAACGTTATACGTCATTGCGTAATAGTATATAACGTCATACGTTAGTACGTAATTGTATATAACGTTATACGTCATCAGGTAATACTATATTACGTTACACGTTATTACGCAATAGTACATAACGTTATACGTCATCAGGTAGTACTATATAACGTTACACGTTAGTACGTATTAGTTTATAACGTTATACGTTAGTACGTAATAGTATATAGCGTTATACGTCATTGCGTAATAGTATATAACGTTATACGTCATTGCGTAATAGTATATAACGTTATACGATAGTACGTAATAGGATATGACGTTATACGTCATTACGTAATACTATATAACGTTACACGTTAGTACGTAATAGATTATAACGTTATACGTTAGTACGTAATAGTACATAACGGTATATGTTAGTACGTAATAGTATATAACGTTATACGACATCAGGTAATACTATATAACGTTACACGTTAGTACGTAATAGTGTATAACGATATACGTTATTACGTACTAGTATATAACGCTATACGTTAGTACGTAATTGTATATAACGTTATACGTTAGTACGTAATAGTATATAATGTTCTACGTTATTACGTATTAGTATCTAACGTTATACGGCATCAGGTAGTACTATATAACGTTACACGTTAGTATGTAATAGTGTATAACGATATACGTTATTACGTATTAGTATATAACGTTATACGTTGTTACGTATTAGTATATAACGTTATACGTCATTACATAATAGTATATAACGTTATACGTCATTACGTAATAGTGTATAACGTTATACGTTAGTACGTAATAGTATATAACGTTATACGGCATCAGGTAATACTATATAACGTTACACGTTAGTACGTATTAGATAATAACGTTATACGTTAGTACGTAATAGGTTATAACGTTATACGTTATAAGGTAATACTCAATAACGTTATACGTCATTACATAATAGTATATAGCGTTATTCGTCATTGCGTAATAGTATATAACGTTATACGTCATTGCGTAATAGTATATAACGTTATACGTTAGTACGTAATTGTATATAACGTTATACGTTAGTACGTAATAGGATAAAACGTTATACGTTATAAGTTAATACTCAATAACGTCATTGCATAATAGTATATAACGTTATACGTAATTACTTATTAGTATATAACGTTATACGTTAGTACGTATTAGTATATAACATTATACGTTAGTACGTAATAGTATATAACGTTATTCGTTAGTACGTATTAGTTTATAACGTTATACGTTTGTACGTAATAGTATATAACGTTATACGTCATTACGAATTAGTATATAACGTTATACGTCATTGCATAATAGTATATAACGTTATACGTCATTACGTATTAGTATATAACGTTATACGTTAGTACGTATTAGTATATAACGTTATACGTTAGTACGTAATAGTATATAACGTTATTCGTTAGTTCGTATTAGTTTATAACGTTATACGTTAGTACGTAATAGTATATAACGTTATACGTCATTACGTATTAGTATATAACGTTATACGTCATTACGTATTAGTTTATAACGTTATACGTTAGTACGTAATAGTATATAGCGTTATACGTCATTGCGTAATAGTATATAACGTTATTCGTTAGTACGTATTAGTTTATAACGTTATACGTTAGTACGTAATAGTATATAACGTTATACGTCATTACATATTAGTTTATAACGTTATACGTTAGTACGTATTAGTATATAACATTATACGTTAGTACGTAATAGTATATAACGTTATACGTTAGTACGTAATAGTATATAACGTTATACGTCATTACATATTAGTTTATATCGTTATACGTTAGTACGTAATAGTATATAGCGTTATAAGTCATTGCGTAATAGTATATAACGTTATACGTCATTGCGTAATAGTATATAACGTTATACGTATGTACGTAATTGTATATAACGTTATACGTCATCAGGTAATACTATATTACGTTACACGTTATTACGTAATAGTATATAACGTTATACGTCATCAGGTAATACTATATAACGTTACACGTTAGTACGTAATAGTATATAACGTTATACGTTAGTACGTAATAGTGTATAACGTAATACGACATCAGGTAATACTATATAACGTTACACGTTAGTACGTAATAGTGTATAACGATATACGTTAGTACGTAATAGGATATAACGTTATACGTTAGTACGTAATAGGATATAACGTTATACGTTATAAGGTAATACTCAATAACGTTATACGTCATTGCATAATAGTATATAACGTTATACGTCATTACGTATTAGTATATAAGGTTATACGTTAGTACGTATTAGTATATAACATTATACGTTACTACGTAATAGTATATAACGTTATTCGTTAGTACGTATTAGTTTATAACGTTATACGTTAGTACGTAATAGTATATAGCGTTATACGTCATTGCGTAATAGTATATAACGTTATACGTCATTGCGTAATAGTATATAACGTTATACGTTAGTACGTAATAGGATATGACGTTATACGTCATTACGTAATACTATATAACGTTACACGTTAGTACGTAATAGTATATAACGTTATACGGTAGTACGTAATAGTACATAACGTTATATGTTAGTACGTAATAGTATATAACGTTATACGACATCAGGTAATACTATATAACGTTACACGTTAGTACGTAATAGTGTATAACGATATACGTTATTACGTACTAGTATATAACGCTATACGTTAGTACGTAATACTATATAACGTTATACGTTAGTACGTAATAGTATATAACGTTATACGTTATAGGGTAATACTCAATAACGTTATACGTCATTACATAATAGTATATAACGTTATACGTCATTACGTAATAGTGTACAACGTTATACGTTGGTACGTAGTAGTATATAACGTTAAACGATATTACGTATTATTATATAACGTTATACGATATTACGTATTAGGATATAACGTTACACGTTATTACGTAATAGTATATACCGTTATACGTAATTACGTATTAGTTTATAGCGTTCTACGTTAGTACGTAATAGTATATAGCGTTATACGTTATTACGTAATAATATATAACGTTATACGTCATTGCGTATTAGTATATAACGTTATACGTCATTGCGTAATAGTATATAACGTTATACGTATGTACGTAATTGTATATAACGTTATACGTCATCAGGTAATACTATATTACGTTACACGTTATTACGTAATAGTATATAACGTTATACGTCATCAGGTAATACTATATAACGTTACACGTTAGTACGTAATAGTATATAACGTTATACGTTAGTACGTAATAGTGTATAACGTAATACGACATCAGGTAATACTATATAACGTTACACGTTAGTACGTAATAGTGTATAACGATATACGTTAGTACGTAATAGGATATAACGTTATACGTTAGTACGTAATAGGATATACCGTTATACGTTATAAGGTAATACTCAATAACGTTATACGTCATTGCATAATAGTATATAACGTTATACGTCATTACGTATTAGTATATAAGGTTATACGTTAGTACGTATTAGTATATAACATTATACGTTACTACGTAATAGTATATAACGTTATTCGTTAGTACGTATTAGTTTATAACGTTATACGTTAGTACGTAATAGTATATAGCGTTATACATCATTGCGTAATAGTATATAACGTTATACGTCATTGCGTAATAGTATATAACGTTATACGTTAGTACGTAATAGGATATGACGTTATACGTCATTACGTAATACTATATAACGTTACACGTTAGTACGTAATAGTATATAACGTTATACGGTAGTACGTAATAGTACATAACGTTATATGTTAGTACGTAATAGTATATAACGTTATACGACATCAGGTAATACTATATAACGTTACACGTTAGTACGTAATAGTGTATAACGATATACGTTATTACGTACTAGTATATAACGCTATACGTTAGTACGTAATAGTATATAACGTTATACGTTAGTACGTAATAGTGTATAACGTAATACGACATCAGGTAATACTATATAACGTTACACGTTAGTACGTAATAGTGTATAACGATATACGTTAGTACGTAATAGGATATAACGTTATACGTTAGTACGTAATAGGATATAACGTTATACGTTATAAGGTAATACTCAATAACGTTATACGTCATTGCATAATAGTATATAACGTTATACGTCATTACGTATTAGTATATAAGGTTATACGTTAGTACGTATTAGTATATAACATTATACGTTACTACGTAATAGTATATAACGTTATTCGTTAGTACGTATTAGTTTATAACGTTATACGTTAGTACGTAATAGTATATAGCGTTATACGTCATTGCGTAATAGTATATAACGTTATACGTCATTGCGTAATAGTATATAACGTTATACGTTAGTACGTAATAGGATATGACGTTATACGTCATTACGTAATACTATATAACGTTACACGTTAGTACGTAATAGTATATAACGTTATACGGTAGTACGTAATAGTACATAACGTTATATGTTAGTACGTAATAGTATATAACGTTATACGACATCAGGTAATACTACATAACGTTACACGTTAGTACGTAATAGTGTATAACGATATACGTTATTACGTACTAGTATATAACGCTATACGTTAGTACGTAATACTATATAACGTTATACGTTAGTACGTAATAGTATATAACGTTATACGTTATAGGGTAATACTCAATAACGTTATACGTCATTACATAATAGTATATAACGTTATACGTCATTACGTAATAGTGTACAACGTTATACGTTGGTACGTAGTAGTATATAACGTTAAACGATATTACGTATTATTATATAACGTTATACGATATTACGTATTAGGATATAACGTTACACGTTATTACGTAATAGTATATACCGTTATACGTAATTACGTATTAGTTTATAGCGTTCTACGTTAGTACGTAATAGTATATAGCGTTATACGTTATTACGTAATAATATATAACGTTATACGTCATTGCGTATTAGTATATAACGTTATACGTCATCAGGTAATACTATATAACGTTACACGTTAGTACGTAATAGAGTATAACGTTATACGTTAGTACGTAATAGGATATAACGTTATACGTTATAAGGTAATACTCAATAACGTTATACGTCATTGCATAATAGTATATAACGTTATACGTCATTACGTATTAGTATATAAGGTTATACGTTAGTACGTATTAGTATATAACATTATACGTTACTACGTAATAGTATATAACGTTATTCGTTAGTACGTATTAGTTTATAACGTTATACGTTAGTACGTAATAGTATATAGCGTTATAAGTCATTGCGTAATACTATATAACGTTATACGTCATTGCGTAATAGTATATAACGTCATACGTTAGTACGTAATTGGATATAACGTTATACGTCATCAGGTAATACTATATAACGTTATACGTTAGTACGTAATAGTATATAACGTTATACGTTATTACGTATTAGTATATAACGTTATACGGCATCAGGTAGTACTATATAACGTTACACGTTAGTATGTAATAGTGTATAACGATATACGTTATTACGTATTAGTATATAACGTTATACGTTGTTACGTATTAGTATATAACGTTATACGTCATTACATAATAGTATATAACGTTATACGTCATTACGTAATAGCGTATAACGTTATACGTTAGTACGTAATAGTATATAACGTTATACGGCATCAGGTAATACTATATAACGTTACACGTTAGTACGTATTAGATAATAACGTTATACGTTAGTACGTAATAGGATATAACGTTATACGTTATAAGGTAATACTCAATAACGTTATACGTCATTACATAATAGTATATAACGTTATACGTCATTACATAATAGTATATAACGTTATACGTTATTACGTAATACTATATAACGTTACACGTTAGTACGTAATAGTGTATAACGTTATACATTAGTACGTAATAGTATTTAACGTTATACGTTAGTACGTAATAGTATATAGCGTTATACGTCATTGCGTAATACTATATAACGTTATACGTCATTGCGTAATAGTGTATAACGTTATACGTTGGTACGTAGTAGTATATAACGTTAAACGATATTACGTATTATTATATAACGTTATACGATATTACGTATGAGTATATAACGTTACACGTTATTACGTAATAGTATATACCGTTATACGTAATTACGTATTAGTTTATAGCGTTCTACGTTAGTACGTAATAGTATATAGCGTTATACGTTATTACGTAATAATATATAACGTTATACGTCATTGCGTATTAGTATATAACGTTATACGTCATCAGGTAATACTATATAACGTTACACGTTAGTACGTAATAGAGTATAACGTTATACGTTAATACGTAATAGTATATAACGTTACACGTTAGTACGTAATAGAGTATAACGTTATACGTTAGTACGTAATAGTATATAACGTTATACGTTAGCACGTAATAGTATATACCGTTATACGTAATTACGTATTAGTTTATAGCGTTCTACGTTAGTACGTAATAGTATATAGCGTTATACGTTATTACGTAATAATATATAACGTTATACGTCATTGCATAATAGTATATAACGTTATACGTCATTACGTATTAGTATATAAGGTTATACGTTAGTACGTATTAGTATATAACATTATACGTTACTACGTAATAGTATATAACGTTATTCGTTAGTACGTATTAGTTTATAACGTTATACGTTAGTACGTAATAGTATATAACGTTATACGTCATTACGTATTAGTTTATAACGTTATACGTTAGTACGTAATAGTATATAGCGTTATACGTCATTGCGTAATACTATATAACGTTATACGTCATTGCGTAATAGTATATAACGTCATACGTTAGTACGTATTAGTATATAACATTATACGTTACTACGTAATAGTATATAACGTTATTCGTTAGTACGTATTAGTTTATAACGTTATACGTTAGTACGTAATAGTATATAACGTTACACGTTAGTACGTATTAGTTTATAACGTTATACGTTAGTACGTAATAGTATATAGCGTTATACGTCATTGCGTAATAGTATATAACGTTATACGTCATTGCGTAATAGTATATAACGTTATACGATAGTACGTAATAGGATATGACGTTATACGTCATTACGTAATACTATATAACGTTACACGTTAGTACGTAATAGTATATAACGTTATACGTTAGTACGTAATAGTACATAACGGTATATGTTAGTACGTAATAGTATATAACGTTATACGACATCAGGTAATACTATATAACGTTACACGTTAGTACGTAATAGTGTATAACGATATACGTTATTACGTACTAGTATATAACGCTATACGTTAGTACGTAATTGTATATAACGTTATACGTTAGTACGTAATAGTATATAACGTTCTACGTTATTACGTATTAGTATATAACGTTATACGGCATCAGGTAGTACTATATAACGTTACACGTTAGTATGTAATAGTGTATAACGATATACGTTATTACGTATTAGTATATAACGTTATACGTTGTTACGTATTAGTATATAACGTTATACGTCATTACATAATAGTATATAACGTTATACGTCATTACGTAATAGTGTATAACGTTATACGTTAGTACGTAATAGTATATAACGTTATACGGCATCAGGTAATACTATATAACGTTACACGTTAGTACGTATTAGATAATAACGTTATACGTTAGTACGTAATAGGTTATAACGTTATACGTTATAAGGTAATACTCAATAACGTTATACGTCATTACATAATAGTATATAGCGTTATTCGTCATTGCGTAATAGTATATAACGTTATACGTCATTGCGTAATAGTATATAACGTTATACGTTAGTACGTAATTGTATATAACGTTATACGTTAGTACGTAATAGGATAAAACGTTATACGTTATAAGTTAATACTCAATAACGTCATTGCATAATAGTATATAACGTTATACGTAATTACTTATTAGTATATAACGTTATACGTTAGTACGTATTAGTATATAACATTATACGTTAGTACGTAATAGTATATAACGTTATTCGTTAGTACGTATTAGTTTATAACGTTATACGTTTGTACGTAATAGTATATAACGTTATACGTCATTACGAATTAGTATATAACGTTATACGTCATTGCATAATAGTATATAACGTTATACGTCATTACGTATTAGTATATAACGTTATACGTTAGTACGTATTAGTATATAACGTTATACGTTAGTACGTAATAGTATATAACGTTATTCGTTAGTTCGTATTAGTTTATAACGTTATACGTTAGTACGTAATAGTATATAACGTTATACGTCATTACGTATTAGTATATAACGTTATACGTCATTACGTATTAGTTTATAACGTTATACGTTAGTACGTAATAGTATATAGCGTTATACGTCATTGCGTAATAGTATATAACGTTATTCGTTAGTACGTATTAGTTTATAACGTTATACGTTAGTACGTAATAGTATATAACGTTATACGTCATTACATATTAGTTTATAACGTTATACGTTAGTACGTATTAGTATATAACATTATACGTTAGTACGTAATAGTATATAACGTTATACGTTAGTACGTAATAGTATATAACGTTATACGTCATTACATATTAGTTTATATCGTTATACGTTAGTACGTAATAGTATATAGCGTTATAAGTCATTGCGTAATAGTATATAACGTTATACGTCATTGCGTAATAGTATATAACGTTATACGTATGTACGTAATTGTATATAACGTTATACGTCATCAGGTAATACTATATTACGTTACACGTTATTACGTAATAGTATATAACGTTATACGTCATCAGGTAATACTATATAACGTTACACGTTAGTACGTAATAGTATATAACGTTATACGTTAGTACGTAATAGTGTATAACGTAATACGACATCAGGTAATACTATATAACGTTACACGTTAGTACGTAATAGTGTATAACGATATACGTTAGTACGTAATAGGATATAACGTTATACGTTAGTACGTAATAGGATATAACGTTATACGTTATAAGGTAATACTCAATAACGTTATACGTCATTGCATAATAGTATATAACGTTATACGTCATTACGTATTAGTATATAAGGTTATACGTTAGTACGTATTAGTATATAACATTATACGTTACTACGTAATAGTATATAACGTTATTCGTTAGTACGTATTAGTTTATAACATTATACGTTAGTACGTAATAGTATATAGCGTTATACGTCATTGCGTAATAGTATATAACGTTATACGTCATTGCGTAATAGTATATAACGTTATACGTTAGTACGTAATAGGATATGACGTTATACGTCATTACGTAATACTATATAACGTTACACGTTAGTACGTAATAGTATATAACGTTATACGGTAGTACGTAATAGTACATAACGTTATATGTTAGTACGTAATAGTATATAACGTTATACGACATCAGGTAATACTATATAACGTTACACGTTAGTACGTAATAGTGTATAACGATATACGTTATTACGTACTAGTATATAACGCTATACGTTAGTACGTAATACTATATAACGTTATACGTTAGTACGTAATAGTATATAACGTTATACGTTATAGGGTAATACTCAATAACGTTATACGTCATTACATAATAGTATATAACGTTATACGTCATTACGTAATAGTGTACAACGTTATACGTTGGTACGTAGTAGTATATAACGTTAAACGATATTACGTATTATTATATAACGTTATACGATATTACGTATTAGGATATAACGTTACACGTTATTACGTAATAGTATATACCGTTATACGTAATTACGTATTAGTTTATAGCGTTCTACGTTAGTACGTAATAGTATATAGCGTTATACGTTATTACGTAATAATATATAACGTTATACGTCATTGCGTATTAGTATATAACGTTATACGTCATCAGGTAATACTATATAACGTTACACGTTAGTACGTAATAGAGTATAACGTTATACGTTAGTACGTAATAGGATATAACGTTATACGTTATAAGGTAATACTCAATAACGTTATACGTCATTGCATAATAGTATATAACGTTATACGTCATTACGTATTAGTATATAAGGTTATACGTTAGTACGTATTAGTATATAACATTATACGTTACTACGTAATAGTATATAACGTTATTCGTTAGTACGTATTAGTTTATAACGTTATACGTTAGTACGTAATAGTATATAGCGTTATAAGTCATTGCGTAATACTATATAACGTTATACGTCATTGCGTAATAGTATATAACGTCATACGTTAGTACGTAATTGGATATAACGTTATACGTCATCAGGTAATACTATATAACGTTATACGTTAGTACGTAATAGTATATAACGTTATACGTTATTACGTATTAGTATATAACGTTATACGGCATCAGGTAGTACTATATAACGTTACACGTTAGTATGTAATAGTGTATAACGATATACGTTATTACGTATTAGTATATAACGTTATACGTTGTTACGTATTAGTATATAACGTTATACGTCATTACATAATAGTATATAACGTTATACGTCATTACGTAATAGCGTATAACGTTATACGTTAGTACGTAATAGTATATAACGTTATACGGCATCAGGTAATACTATATAACGTTACACGTTAGTACGTATTAGATAATAACGTTATACGTTAGTACGTAATAGGATATAACGTTATACGTTATAAGGTAATACTCAATAACGTTATACGTCATTACATAATAGTATATAACGTTATACGTCATTACATAATAGTATATAACGTTATACGTTATTACGTAATACTATATAACGTTACACGTTAGTACGTAATAGTGTATAACGTTATACATTAGTACGTAATAGTATTTAACGTTATACGTTATTACGTATTAGTATATAACGTTATGCGTCTTTACGTAATAGTGTATAACGTTATACGTTAGTACGTAATATTATATAACGTTATACGGCATCAGGTAATACTATATAACGTTACACGTTAGTACGTATTAGATAATAACGTTATACGCTAGTACGTAATAGGTTATAACGTTATACGTTATAAGGTAATACTCAATAACGTTATACGTCATTACATAATAGTATATAACGTTATTCGTTAGTACGTATTAGTTTATAACGTTATACGTTAGTACGTAATAGTATATAACGTTATTCGTTAGTACGTATTAGTTTATAACGTTATACGTTAGTACGTAACAGTATATAACGTTATACGTCATTACGTATTAGTATATAACGTTATACGTCTTTACGTAATAGTGTATAACGTTATACGTTAGTACGTAATAGTATATAACGTTATTCGTTAGTACGTATTAGTTCATAACGTTATACGTGAGTACGTAATAGTATATAACGTTAATCGTTAGTACGTATTAGTTTATAACGTTATACGTTAGTACGTAATAGTATATAACGTTATACGTCATTACGTATTAGTATATAACTTTATACGTCTTTACGTAATAGTGTATAACGTTATACGTTAGTACGTAATAGTATATAACGTTATTCGTTAGTACGTATTAGTTTATAACGTTATACGTTAGTACGTAATAGTGTATAACGTTATACATTAGTACGTAATAGTATTTAACGTTATACTTTATTACGTATTAGTATATAACGTTATGCGTCTTTACGTAATAGTGTATAACGTTATACGTTAGTACGTAATAGTATATAACGTTATACGGCATCAGGTAATACTATATAACGTTACACGTTAGTACGTAATAGTGTATAACGTTATACGTTTGTACGTAATAGTATATAACGTTATTCGTTAGTACGTATTAGTTTATAACGTTATACGTTAGTACGTAATAGTATATAACGTTATTCGTCAGTACGTATTAGTTTATAACGTTCTACGTTAGTACGTAATAGTATATAGCGTTATACATTATTACGTAATAATATATAACGTTATACGTCATTGCGTATTAGTATATAACGTTATACGTCATTACGTATTAGATAATAACGTTATACGTTAGTACGTAATAGGATATAACGTTATACGTTATAAGGTAATACTCAATAACATTATACGTCATTACGTATTAGTTTATAACGTTATACGTTAGTACGTAATAGTATATAACGTTATACGGCATCAGGTAATACTATATAACGTTAAACGATATTACGTATTATTATATAACGTTATACGATGTTACGTATTATTGTATTACGTTACACGTTATTACGTAATAGTATATACCGTTATACGTAATTACGTATTAGTTTATAGCGTTCTACGTTAGTACGTAATAGTATATAGCGTTATACGTTATTACGTAATAATATATAACGTTACACGTCATTGCGTATTAGTATATAACGTTATACGTCATCAGGTAATACTATATAACGTTACACGTTAGTACGTAATAGAGTATAACGTTATACGTTAGTACGTAATAGTATATAACGTTACACGTTAGTACGTAATAGAGTATAACGTTATACGTTAGTACGTAATAGTATATAACGTTATACGTTAGCACGTAATAGTATATAACGTTATACGTTAGTACGTATTAGTTTATAACGTTATACGTTAGTACGTAATAGGATATAACGTTATACGTTATAAGGTAATACTCAATAACGTTATACGTCATTACATAATAGTATATAACGTTATACGTCATTACGTAATAGTGTACAACGTTATACGTTGGTACGTAGTAGTATATAACGTTAAACGATATTACGTATTATTATATAACGTTATACGATATTACGTATTAGTATATAACGTTACACGTTATTACGTAATAGTATATACCGTTATACGTAATTACGTATTAGTTTATAGCGTTCTACGTTAGTACGTAATAGTATATACCGTTATACGTTATTACGTAATAATATATAACGTTATACGTCATTGCGTATTAGTATATAACGTTATACGTCATCAGGTAATACTATATAACGTTACACGTTAGTACGTAATAGAGTATAACGTTATACGTTAGTACGTAATAGTATATAACGTTACACGTTAGTACGTAATAGAGTATAACGTTATACGTTAGTACGTAATAGTATATAACGTTATACGTTAGCACATAATAGTATATAACGTTATACGTTAGTACGTATTAGTTTATAACGTTATACGTTAGTACGTAATAGGATATAACGTTATACGTTATAAGGTAATACTCAATAACGTTATACGTCATTGCATAATAGTATATAACGTTATACGTCATTACGTATTAGTATATAAGGTTATACGTTAGTACGTATTAGTATATAACATTATACGTTACTACGTAATAGTATATAACGTTATTCGTTAGTACGTATTAGTTTATAACGTTATACGTTAGTACGTAATAGTATATAACGTTATACGTCATTACGTATTAGTTTATAACGTTATACGTTAGTACGTAATAGTATATAGCGTTATACGTCATTGCGTAATACTATATAACGTTATACGTCATTGCGTAATAGTATATAACGTCATACGTTAGTACGTAATAGTATATAGCGTTATACGTCATTGCGTAATAGTATATAACGTTATACGTCATTGCGTAATAGTATATAACGTTATACGTTAGTACGTAATAGGATATGACGTTATACGTCATTACGTAATACTATATAACGTTACACGTTAGTACGTAATAGTATATAACGTTATACGTTAGTACGTAATAGTATATAACGTTATACGATAGTACGTAATAGTATATAAATTTATACGATAGTACGTAATAGTATATAACGGTATACGACATCAGGTAATACTATATAACGTTACACGTTAGTACGTAATAGTGTATAACGATATACGTTATTACGTACTAGTATATAACGCTATACGTTAGTACGTAATTGTATATAACGTTATACGTTAGTACGTAATAGTATATAACGTTCTACGTTATTACGTATTAGTATATAACGTTATACGGCATCAGGTAGTACTATATAACGTTACACGTTAGTATGTAATAGTGTATAACGATATACGTTATTACGTATTAGTATATAACGTTATACGTTGTTACGTATTAGTATATAACGTTATACGTCATTACATAATAGTATATAACGTTATACGTCATTACGTAATAGTGTATAACGTTATACGTTAGTACGTAATAGTATATAACGTTATACGGCATCAGGTAATACTATATAACGTTACACGTTAGTACGTATTAGATAATAACGTTATACGTTAGAACGTAATAGGATATAACGTTGTACGTTATAAGGTAATACTCAATAACGTTATACGTCATTACATAATAGTATATAACGTTATACGTCATTACATAATAGTATATAACGTTATACGTTATTACGTAATAGTATATAAGGTTATACGTTATAAGGTAATACTCAATAACGTTATACGTTATAAGGTAATACTCAATAACGTTATACGTCATTACATAATAGTATATAACGTTATTCGTTAGTACGTATTAGTTTATAACGTTATACGTTAGTACGTAATAGTATATAACGTTATTCGTTAGTACGTATTAGTTTATAACGTTATACGTTAGTACGTAATAGTATATAACGTTATACGTCATTACGTATTAGTATATAACGTTATACGTCTTTACGTAATAGTGTATAACGTTATACGTTAGTACGTAATAGTATATAACGTTATTCGTTAGTACGTATTAGTTCATAACGTTATACGTGAGTACGTAATAGTATATAACGTTAATCGTTAGTACGTATTAGTTTATAACGTTATACGTTAGTACGTAATAGTATATAACGTTATACGTCATTACGTATTAGTATATAACTTTATACGTCTTTACGTAATAGTGTATAACGTTATACGTTAGTACGTAATAGTATATAACGTTATTCGTTAGTACGTATTAGTTTATAACGTTATACGTTAGTACGTAATAGTGTATAACGTTATACATTAGTACGTAATAGTATTTAACGTTATACTTTATTACGTATTAGTATATAACGTTATGCGTCTTTACGTAATAGTGTATAACGTTATACGTTAGTACGTAATAGTATATAACGTTATACGGCATCAGGTAATACTATATAACGTTACACGTTAGTACGTAATAGTGTATAACGTTATACGTTTGTACGTAATAGTATATAACGTTATTCGTTAGTACGTATTAGTTTATAACGTTATACGTTAGTACGTAATAGTATATAACGTTATTCGTCAGTACGTATTAGTTTATAACGTTCTACGTTAGTACGTAATAGTATATAGCGTTATACATTATTACGTAATAATATATAACGTTATACGTCATTGCGTATTAGTTTATAACGTTATACGTTAGTACGTAATAGTATATAACGTTATACGTCATTACGTATTAGTATATAACGTTATACGTCTTTACGTAATAGTGTATAACGATATACGTTATTACGTATTAGTATATAACGTTATACGTTGTTACGTATTAGTATATAACGTTATACGTCATTACATAATAGTATATAACGTTATACGTCATTACGTAATAGCGTATAACGTTATACGTTAGTACGTAATAGTATATAACGTTATACGGCATCAGGTAATACTATATAACGTTACACGTTAGTACGTATTAGATCATAACGTTATACGTTAGTACGTAATAGGATATAACGTTATACGTTATAAGGTAATACTCAATAACGTAATACGTCATTACATAATAGTATCTAACGTTATACGTCATTACATAATAGTATATAACGTTATACGTTATTACGTAATACTATATAACGTTACACGTTAGTACGTAATAGTGTATAACGTTATACATTAGTACGTAATAGTATTTAACGTTATACGTTATTACGTATTAGTATATAACGTTATGCGTCTTTACGTAATAGTGTATAACGTTATACGTTAGTACGTAATATTATATAACGTTATACGGCATCAGGTAATACTATATAACGTTACACGTTAGTACGTATTAGATAATAACGTTATACGCTAGTACGTAATAGGTTATAACGTTATACGTTATAAGGTAATACTCAATAACGTTATACGTCATTACATAATAGTATATAACTTTATTCGTTAGTACGTATTAGTTTATAACGTTATACGTTAGTACGTAATAGTATATAACGTTATTCGTTAGTACGTATTAGTTTATAACGTTATACGTTAGTACGTAATAGTATATAACGTTATACGTCATTACGTATTAGTATATAACGTTATACGTCTTTACGTAATAGTGTATAACGTTATACGTTAGTACGTAATAGTATATAACGTTATTCGTTAGTACGTATTAGTTCATAACGTTATACGTGAGTACGTAATAGTATATAACGTTAATCGTTAGTACGTATTAGTTTATAACGTTATACGTTAGTACGTAATAGTATATAACGTTATACGTCATTACGTATTAGTATATAACTTTATACGTCTTTACGTAATAGTGTATAACGTTATACGTTAGTACGTAATAGTATATAACGTTATTCGTTAGTACGTATTAGTTTATAACGTTATACGTTAGTACGTAATAGTGTATAACGTTATACATTAGTACGTAATAGTATTTAACGTTATACTTTATTACGTATTAGTATATAACGTTATTCGTCAGTACGTATTAGTTTATAACGTTCTACGTTAGTACGTAATAGTATATAGCGTTATACATTATTACGTAATAATATATAACGTTATACGTCATTGCGTATTAGTATATAACGTTATACGTCATTACGTATTAGATAATAACGTTATACGTTAGTACGTAATAGGATATAACGTTATACGTTATAAGGTAATACTCAATAACATTATACGTCATTACGTATTAGTTTATAACGTTATACGTTAGTACGTAATAGTATATAACGTTATACGGCATCAGGTAATACTATATAACGTTAAACGATATTACGTATTATTATATAACGTTATACGATGTTACGTATTATTGTATTACGTTACACGTTATTACGTAATAGTATATACCGTTATACGTAATTACGTATTAGTTTATAGCGTTCTACGTTAGTACGTAATAGTATATAGCGTTATACGTTATTACGTAATAATATATAACGTTACACGTCATTGCGTATTAGTATATAACGTTATACGTCATCAGGTAATACTATATAACGTTACACGTTAGTACGTAATAGAGTATAACGTTATACGTTAGTACGTAATAGTATATAACGTTACACGTTAGTACGTAATAGAGTATAACGTTATACGTTAGTACGTAATAGTATATAACGTTATACGTTAGCACGTAATAGTATATAACGTTATACGTTAGTACGTATTAGTTTATAACGTTATACGTTAGTACGTAATAGGATATAACGTTATACGTTATAAGGTAATACTCAATAACGTTATACGTCATTACATAATAGTATATAACGTTATACGTCATTACGTAATAGTGTACAACGTTATACGTTGGTACGTAGTAGTATATAACGTTAAACGATATTACGTATTATTATATAACGTTATACGATATTACGTATTAGTATATAACGTTACACGTTATTACGTAATAGTATATACCGTTATACGTAATTACGTATTAGATTATAGCGTTCTACGTTAGTACGTAATAGTATATACCGTTATACGTTATTACGTAATAATATATAACGTTATACGTCATTGCGTATTAGTATATAACGTTATACGTCATCAGGTAATACTATATAACGTTACACGTTAGTACGTAATAGAGTATAACGTTATACGTTAGTACGTAATAGTATATAACGTTACACGTTAGTACGTAATAGAGTATAACGTTATACGTTAGTACGTAATAGTATATAACGTTATACGTTAGCACATAATAGTATATAACGTTACACGTTAGTACGTATTAGTTTATAACGTTATACGTTAGTACGTAATAGGATATAACGTTATACGTTATAAGGTAATACTCAATAACGTTATACGTCATTGCATAATAGTATATAACGTTATACGTCATTACGTATTAGTATATAAGGTTATACGTTAGTACGTATTAGTATATAACATTATACGTTACTACGTAATAGTATATAACGTTATTCGTTAGTACGTATTAGTTTATAACGTTATACGTTAGTACGTAATAGTATATAACGTTATACGTCATTACGTATTAGTTTATAACGTTATACGTTAGTACGTAATAGTATATAGCGTTATACGTCATTGCGTAATACTATATAACGTTATACGTCATTGCGTAATAGTATATAACGTCATACGTTAGTACGTAATAGTATATAGCGTTATACGTCATTGCGTAATAGTATATAACGTTATACGTCATTGCGTAATAGTATATAACGTTATACGTTAGTACGTAATAGGATATGACGTTATACGTCATTACGTAATACTATATAACGTTACACGTTAGTACGTAATAGTATATAACGTTATACGTTAGTACGTAATAGTATATAACGTTATACGATAGTACGTAATAGTATATAAATTTATACGATAGTACGTAATAGTATATAACGGTATACGACATCAGGTAATACTATATAACGTTACACGTTAGTACGTAATAGTGTATAACGATATACGTTATTACGTACTAGTATATAACGCTATACGTTAGTACGTAATTGTATATAACGTTATACGTTAGTACGTAATAGTATATAACGTTCTACGTTATTACGTATTAGTATATAACGTTATACGGCATCAGGTAGTACTATATAACGTTACACGTTAGTATGTAATAGTGTATAACGATATACGTTATTACGTATTAGTATATAACGTTATACGTTGTTACGTATTAGTATATAACGTTATACGTCATTACATAATAGTATATAACGTTATACGTCATTACGTAATAGTGTATAACGTTATACGTTAGTACGTAATAGTATATAACGTTATACGGCATCAGGTAATACTATATAACGTTACACGTTAGTACGTATTAGATAATAACGTTATACGTTAGAACGTAATAGGATATAACGTTATACGTTATAAGGTAATACTCAATAACGTTATACGTCATTACATAATAGTATATAACGTTATACGTCATTACATAATAGTATATAACGTTATACGTTATTACGTAATACTATATAACGTTACACGTTAGTACGTAATAGTGTATAACGTTATACATTAGTACGTAATAGTATTTAACGTTATACGTTATTACGTATTAGTATATAACGTTATGCGTCTTTACGTAATAGTGTATAACGTTATGCGTTAGTACGTAATAGTATATAACGTTATACGGCATCAGGTAATACTATATAACGTTACACGTTAGTACGTATTAGTGTATAACGATATACGTTATTACGTACTAGTATATAACGCTATACGTTAGTACGTAATAGTATATAACGTTATACGTTAGTACGTAATAGTATATAAGGTTATACGTTATAAGGTAATACTCAATAACGTTATACGTTATAAGGTAATACTCAATAACGTTATACGTCATTACATAATAGTATATAACGTTATACGTCATTACGTAATAGTATATAACGTTATACGTTAGTACGTAATAGTATATAACGTTATACGATAGTACGTAATAGTATATAAATTTATACGATAGTACGTAATAGTATATAACGGTATACGTCATTACGTATTAGTTTATAACGTTATACGTTAGTACGTAATAGTATATAACGTTATACAGCATCAGGTAATACTATATAATGTTACACATTAGTACGTATTAGATAATAACGTTATACGTTAGTACGTAATAGGATATAACGTTATACGTTATAAGGCAATAGTCAATAACGTTATACGTCATTACATAATAGTATATAACGTTATACGTCATTACGTAATAGTGTATAACGTTATACGTTAGTACGTAATAGTATATAACGTTATACGGCATCAGGTAATACTATATAACGTTACACGTTAGTACGTATTAGATAATAACGTTATACGTTAGTACGTAATAGGATAAAACGTTATACGTTATAAGGTAATACTCAATAACGTTATACGTCATTACATAATAGTATATAACGTTATACGTCATTACGTAATACTATATAACGTTACACGTTAGTACGTAATAGTGTATAACGTTATACGTTACTACGTAATAGTATTTAACGTTATACGTTATTACGTATTAGTATATAACGTTATGCGTCTTTACGTAATAGTGTATAACGTTATACGTTCGTACGTAATAGTATATAACGTTATACGGCATCAGGTAATACTATATAACGTTACACGTTAGTACGTATTAGATAATAACGTTATACGCTAGTACGTAATAGGTTATAACGTTATACGTTATAAGGTAATACTCAATAACGTTATACGTCATTACATAATAGTATATAACGTTATACAGTAGCGGACAAAAGTTTAAGACGATGATTTGTAAACCGGATTACAAACATCTTATACGCATATTGTTCTTCTATTCGGTTTGTCTCTTTGGAATAACGTAGCTGTATGTTTGACCTTCGTAACCTCAGACAGTCAGTTGTTAAATACAAACAATGTAGGAGTTACAACAGTTAGTTACCGCCTAGCACTTGGAAACAGTGGACATTAGTTTAAGACGATCTGTGTAAAACGTGAGTACGAGTACAGTTTTTGAACATTTTGATTCTGGAATGTCAAAATCATTGTTTAGTGTACCTTTTATTGCTTAAAATTCATTTAGGTAGGAACAGACTATGGGTAAATCAAAGAATTTACTTGAAAACGAAAGGGAACAAATCGTAAGGCTGCGAAAGCAAAGTAAAACCTTCACCGAAATAGCAAATATAGTGAACAGGTCAGAAACAGCTTGTAAACAAGCTTGGTATAAATGTTTAAAGACAGGCATGTATTGCGATCAACCGAAAAACGGAAGACCACGGAAAACAACACCGAAAATGGATCGCCGGATTCATCGATTGAGCGAAAAGGATCGTTTTCGTAGTGCAAATAATATTGCTGCGGAGATAAACTATGAAAACGATACACAAATTAGTGCTAGAACTGTTAGGAGAAGATTAGAAGACTTTAACTTAAGAGGACGAAAACCCCAAAAGAAACCACTGCTGAGTTCTAGGAATCGAAAAAGACGACTTGCATTTGCTAAAGCTCATAAGCATTGGACAAGTGAAGATTGGCAAAAGGTATTGTTTTCTGACGAATCGAAATTCAATCGCGTCTGTTCTGACGGGATACGGTACGTTAGACGTCGAATTGGCGAAAGTTTGAAAACACAGTGCGTTTTAAAAACTCTTAAACATGGTGGTGGCAACGTTATGGTGTGGGCGTGTTTTTCTCGAAGCGGCCCTGGTCCGATATGTCGTATCAATGGAATTATGGACCGTTTTCAATACAAGGACATACTCAAGAACACAATGTTACCTTTTGCACGCAACAATATGAGTGATGATTTTATTTTTCAAAATGATAATGATCCGAAGCACACGGCTCGGGTTGTGAAACAGTTTTTTCAAGAAGAAAATATCACCGTGCTGCCGTGGCCGTCGCAATCACCAGACATTAACCCAATCGAGAATTTGTGAAGCATCATAAAAAAGACAGTACAAGGTTATAAACCGAAAAATTTAAATGAACTTTACTCTACGATTGAAACAGCCTGGAATAATATTACGGTAGATTAATATAAAAAATTAATAGATTCTATGCCAAGAAGATGTACCGAAGGGATAAGAAATAACGGATATTGAACAAAATATTGAATTTAAACAAAAATTGTGTATATTTTTTAACCAAAAATTAATATTTTTTGTATAGTCTTAAACTTTTGACCGACGAAATATTATACAGATTTCGTTCCTTTTTTATAACTTAGCTATTGAGCAAAATATCAAAATGAAATTTTTTTTCTAAGTGTACAAACAAATGTACAATTAGTTAATACCAAAAGTAGAACACCGTATTTATATTTTTTATGGAAAGTAAATCAATTATTTATTTCTTCCATTTCGTCTTAAACTTTTGTCCGCTACTGTACGTCATTACGTAATATTATATAACGTTATACGTTAGTACGTAATAGTATATAACGTTATACGTTATTACGTATTAGTATATATCGTTATACGTCTTTACGTAATAGTGTATAACGTTATACGTTAGTACGTAATAGTATATAACGTTATTCGTTAGAACGTATTAGTTTATAACGTTATACGTTAGTACGTAATAGTATATAACGTTATTCGTTAGTACGTATTAGTTTATAACGTTATACGTTAGTACGTAATAGTATATAACGTTATACGTCATTACGTATTAGTATATAACGTTATACGTCTTTACGTAATAGTGTATAACGTTATACGTTAGTACGTAATAGTATATAACGTTATTCGTTAGTACGTATTAGTTGATAACGTTATACGTTAGTACGTAATAGTGTATAACGTTATACATTAGTACGTAATAGTATTTAACGTTATACGTTATTACGTATTAGTATATAACGTTATGCGTCTTTACGTAATAGTGTATAACGTTATCCGTTAGTACGTAATAGTATATAACGTTATACGGCATCAAGTAATACTATATAACGTTACACGTTAGTACGTATTAGATAATAACGTTATACGTTAGTACGTAATAGGTTATAACGTTATACGTTATAAGGTAATACTCAATAACGTTATACGTCATTACATAATAGTATATAGCGTTATACGTCATTGCGTAATAGTATATAACGTTATACGTCATTGCGTAATAGTATATAACGTTATACGTTAGTACGTAATAGGTTATAACGTTATACGTTATAAGGTAATACTCAATAACGTTATACGTCATTACATAATAGTATATAGCGTTATACGTCATTGCGTAATAGTATATAACGTTATACGTCATTACGTATTAGTATATAACGTTATACGTCATTACGTATTAGTTTATAACGTTATACGTTAGTACGTAATAGTATATAGCGTTATACGTCATTGCGTAATAGTATATAACGTTATTCGTTAGTACGTATTAGTTTATAACGTTATACGTTAGTACGTAATAGTATATAACGTTATACGTCATTACATATTAGTTTATAACGTTATACGTTAGTACGTATTAGTATATAGCGTTATAAGTCATTGCGTAATAGTATATAACGTTATACGTCATTGCGTAATAGTATATAACGTTATACGTTGGTACGTAATTGTATATAACGTTATACGTCATCAGGTAATACTATATTACGTTACACGTTATTACGTAATAGTATATAACGTTATACGTTATTACGTATTAGTATATATCGTTATACGTCTTTACGTAATAGTGTATAACGTTATACGTTAGTACGTAATAGTATATAACGTTATTCGTTAGAACGTATTAGTTTATAACGTTATACGTTAGTACGTAATAGTATATAACGTTATTCGTTAGTACGTATTAGTATATAGCGTTATAAGTCATTGCGTAATAGTATATAACGTTATACGTCATTACGTACTGGTATATAACGTTATACGTTTGTACGTAATAGTATATAACGTTATACGTCATTAGGTAATACTATATAACGTTACACGTTATTACGTAATAGTATATAACGTTACACGTCATCAGGTAATACTATATAACGTTACACGTTAGTACGTAATAGTATATAACGTTATACGTTATTACGTATTAGTATATATCGTTATACGTCTTTACGTAATAGTGTATAACGTTATACGTTAGTACGTAATAGTATATAACGTTATTCGTTAGAACGTATTAGTTTATAACGTTATACGTTAGTACGTAATAGTATATAACGTTATTCGTTAGTACGTATTAGTTTATAACGTTATACGTTAGTACGTAATAGTATATAACGTTATACGTCATTACGTATTAGTATATAACGTTATACGTCTTTACGTAATAGTGTATAACGTTATACGTTAGTACGTAATAGTATATAACGTTATTCGTTAGTACGTATTAGTTGATAACGTTATACGTTAGTACGTAATAGTGTATAACGTTATACATTAGTACGTAATAGTATTTAACGTTATACGTTATTACGTATTAGTATATAACGTTATGCGTCTTTACGTAATAGTGTATAACGTTATCCGTTAGTACGTAATAGTATATAACGTTATACGGCATCAAGTAATACTATATAACGTTACACGTTAGTACGTATTAGATAATAACGTTATACGTTAGTACGTAATAGGTTATAACGTTATACGTTATAAGGTAATACTCAATAACGTTATACGTCATTACATAATAGTATATAGCGTTATACGTCATTGCGTAATAGTATATAACGTTATACGTCATTGCGTAATAGTATATAACGTTATACGTTAGTACGTAATAGGTTATAACGTTATACGTTATAAGGTAATACTCAATAACGTTATACGTCATTACATAATAGTATATAGCGTTATACGTCATTGCGTAATAGTATATAACGTTATACGTCATTACGTATTAGTATATAACGTTATACGTCATTACGTATTAGTTTATAACGTTATACGTTAGTACGTAATAGTATATAGCGTTATACGTCATTGCGTAATAGTATATAACGTTATTCGTTAGTACGTATTAGTTTATAACGTTATACGTTAGTACGTAATAGTATATAACGTTATACGTCATTACATATTAGTTTATAACGTTATACGTTAGTACGTATTAGTATATAACATTATACGTTAGTACGTAATAGTATATAACGTTATACGTTAGTACGTAATATGTTATAACGTTATACGTCATTACATATTAGTTTATAACGTTATACGTTAGTACGTAATAGTATATAGCGTTATAAGTCATTGCGTAATAGTATATAACGTTATACGTCATTGCGTAATAGTATATAACGTTATACGTTGGTACGTAATTGTATATAACGTTATACGTCATCAGGTAATACTATATTACGTTACACGTTATTACGTAATAGTATATAACGTTATACGTCATCAGGTAATACTATATAACGTTACACGTTAGTACGTAATAGTATATAACGTTATACGTTAGTACGTAATAGTATATAACGTAATACGACATCAGGTAATACTATATAACGTTACACGTTAGTACGTAATAGTGTATAACGATATACGTTGTTACGTATTAGTATATAACGTTATACGTCATTACGTACTAGTATATAACGTTATACGTTAGTACGTAATAGTATATAACGTTACACGTTAGCACGTAATAGTATATAACGTTGTACGTTAGCACGTAATAGTATATAACGTTATACGTTAGTACGTATTAGTTTATAACGTTATATGTTATTACGTAATAGTATATAACGTAATACGTCATTACGTACTAGTTTATAACGTTATACGTTAGTACGTAATAGTATATAACGTTATACGGCATCAGGTAATACTATATAACGTTACACGTTAGTACGTATTAGATAATAACGTTATACGTTAGTACGTAATAGGATATAACGGTATACGTTATAAGGTAATACTCAATATCGTTATACGTCATTGCATAATAGTATATAACGTTATACGTCATTACGTACTAGTATATAACGTTATACGTTAGTACGTAATAGTATATAACGTTACACGTTAGTACGTAATAGTATATAACGTTATACGTTAGTACGTAATAGTATATAACGTAATACGACATCAGGTAATACTATATAACGTTACACGTTAGTACGTAATAGTGTATAACGATATACGTTATTACGTATTAGTATATAACGTTATACGTTGTTACGTATTAGTATATAACGTTATACGTCATTACGTACTAGTATATAACGTTATACGTTAGTACGTAATAGTGTATAACGATATACGTTATTACGTATTAGTATATAACGTTATACGTTGTTACGTATTAGTATATAACGTTATACGTCATTACGTACTAGTATATAACGTTATACGTTAGTACGTAATCGTATATAACGTTACACGTTAGCACGTAATAGTATATAACGTTCTACGTTAGCACGTAATAGTATATAGCGTTATAAGTCATTGCGTAATAGTATATAACGTTATACGTCATTGCGTAATAGTATATAACGTTATACGTTGGTACGCAATTGTATATAACGTTATACGTCATCAGGTAATACTATATTACGTTACACGTTAGTACGTATTAGATAATAACGTTATACGTTAGTACGTAATAGGATATAACGTTATACGTTATAAGGTAATACTCAATAACGTTATACGTCATTACATAATAGTATATAACGTTATACGTCATTACGTAATAGTGTATAACGTTATACGTTAGTACGTAATAGTATATAACGTTATACGGCATCAGGTAATACTATATAACGTTACACGTTAGTACGTATTAGATAATAACGTTATACGTTAGTACGTAATAGGATAAAACGTTATACGTTATAAGGTAATACTCAATAACGCTATACGTCATTACATAATAGTATATAACGTTATACGTCATTACGTAATAGTATATAACGTTACACGTTAGTACGTAATAGTGTATAACGTTATACGTTAGTACGTAATAGTATATAACGTTATACGGCATCAGGTAATACTATATAACGTTACATGTTAGTACGTATTAGATAATAACGTTATACGCTAGTACGTAATAGGTTATAACGTTATACGTTATAAGGTAATACTCAATAACGTTATATGTACGTCATTACATAATAGTATATAACGTTATACGTCATTACGTAATATTATATAACGTTATACGTTAGTACGTAATAGTATATAACGTTATACGTTATTACGTATTAGTATATATCGTTATACGTCTTTACGTAATAGTGTATAACGTTATACGTTAGTACGTAATAGTATATAACGTTATTCGTTAGTACGTATTAGTTTATAACGTTATACGTTAGTACGTAATAGTATATAACGTTATTCGTTAGTACGTATTAGTTTATAACGTTATACGTTAGTACGTAATAGTATATAACGTTATACGTCATTACGTATTAGTATATAACGTTATACGTCTTTACGTAATAGTGTATAACGTTATACGTTAGTACGTAATAGTATATAACGTTATTCGTTAGTACGTATTAGTTTATAACGTTATACGTTAGTACGTAATAGTGTATAACGTTATACATTAGTACGTAATAGTATTTAACGTTATACGTTATTACGTATTAGTATATAACGTTATGCGTCTTTACGTAATAGTGTATAACGTTATACGTTAGTACGTAATAGTATATAACGTTATACGGCATCAGGTAATACTATATAACGTTACACGTTAGTACGTATTAGATAATAACGTTATACGTTAGTACGTAATAGGTTATAACGTTATACGTTATAAGGTAATACTCAATAACGTTATACGTCGTTACATAATAGTATATAGCGTTATACGTCATTGCGTAATAGTATATAACGTTATACGTCATTGCGTAATAGTATATAACGTTATACGTTAGTACGTAATAGGTTATAACGTTATACGTTATAAGGTAATACTCAATAACGTTATACGTCATTACATAATAGTATATAGCGTTATACGTCATTGCGTAATAGTATATAACGTTATACGTCATTACGTATTAGTATATAACGTTATACGTCATTACGTATTAGTTTATAACGTTATACGATAGTACGTAATAGTATATAGCGTTATACGTCATTGCGTAATAGTATATAACGTTATTCGTTAGTACGTATTAGTTTATAACGTTATACGTTAGTACGTAATAGTATATAACGTTATACGTCATTACATATTAGTTTATAACGTTATACGTTAGTACGTATTAGTATATAACATTATACGTTAGTACGTAATAGTATATAACGTTATACGTTAGTACGTAATAGTATATAACGTTATACGTCATTACATATTAGTTTATAACGTTATACGTTAGTACGTAATAGTATATAGCGTTATAAGTCATTGCGTAATAGTATATAACGTTATACGTCATTGCGTAATAGTATATAACGTTATACGTTGGTACGTAATTGTATATAACGTTATACGTCATCAGGTAATACTATATTACGTTACACGTTATTACGTAATAGTATATAACGTTATACGTCATCAGGTAATACTATATAACGTTACACGTTAGTACGTAATAGTATATAACGTTATACGTTAGTACGTAATAGTATATAACGTAATACGACATCAGGTAATACTATATAACGTTACACGTTAGTACGTAATAGTGTATAACGATATACGTTGTTACGTATTAGTATATAACGTTATACGTCATAACGTACTAGTATATAACGTTATACGTTAGTACGTAATAGTATATAACGTTACACGTTAGCACGTAATAGTATATAACGTTATACGTTAGCACGTAATAGTATATAACGTTATACGTTAGTACGTATTAGTTTATAACGTTATATGTTAGTACGTAATAGTATATAACGTAATACGTCATTACGTACTAGTTTATAACGTTATACGTTAGTACGTAATAGTATATAACGTTATACGGCATCAGGTAATACTATATAACGTTACACGTTAGTACGTATTAGATAATAACGTTATACGTTAGTACGTAATAGGATATAACGGTATACGTTATAAGGTAATACTCAATAACGTTATACGTCATTGCATAATAGTATATAACGTTATACGTCATTACGTACTAGTATATAACGTTATACGTTAGTACGTAATAGTATATAACGTTACACGTTAGTACGTAATAGTATATAACGTTATACGTTAGTACGTAATAGTATATAACGTAATACGACATCAGGTAATACTATATAACGTTACACGTTAGTACGTAATAGTGTATAACGATATACGTTATTACGTATTAGTATATAACGTTATACGTTGTTACGTATTAGTATATAACGTTATACGTCATTACGTACTAGTATATAACGTTATACGTTAGTACGTAATAGTGTATAACGATATACGTTATTACGTATTAGTATATAACGTTATACGTTGTTACGTATTAGTATATAACGTTATACGTCATTACGTACTAGTATATAACGTTATACGTTAGTACGTAATCGTATATAACGTTACACGTTAGCACGTAATAGTATATAACGTTATACGTTAGCACGTAATAGTATATAACGTTATACGTTAGTACGTAATAGTATATAACGTTATGCGTCATTACGTATTAATTTATAACGATATACGTTAGTACGTAATAGTATATAACGTTATACGGCATCAGGTAATACTATATAACGTTACACGTTAGTACGTATTAGATAATAACGTTATACGTTAGTACGTAATAGGATATAACGTTATACGTTATAAGGTAATACTCAATAACGTTATACGTCATTACATAATAGTATATAACGTTATACGTCATTACGTTATAGTGTATAACGTTATACGTTGGTACGTAGTAGTATATAACGTTAAACGATATTACGTATTATTATATAACGTTATACGATACTACGTATTAGTATATAACGGTACATGTTATTACGTAATAGTATATACCTTTATACGTCATTACGTATTAGTTTATAACGTTCTACGTTAGTACGTAATAGTATATAGCGTTATAAGTTATTACGTAATAATATACAACGTTATACGTCATTGCGTATTAGTATATAACGTTATACGTCATAACATAATAGTATATAACGTTATACGGCATTACGTAATAATATATAACGTTATACGTTAGTACGTAATAGTATATAACGTTATACGTTATTACGTATTTGTATATAACGTTATACGGCATCAGGTAATACTATATAACGTTACATGTTAGTACGTATTAGATAATAACGTTATACGTTAGTACGTAACATGATATAACGTTATACGTTATAAGGTAATACTCAATAACGTTATGCGTCATTACATAATAGTATATAACGTTATACGTCATTACGTATTAGTATATAACGTTATACGTCATCAGGTAATACTATATAACGTTACACGTTAGTACGTAGTAGAGTATAACGTTATACGTTAGTACGTAATATGATATAACGTTATACGTCATTGCGTAATAGTATATGACGTTATACGTCATTGCGTAATAGTATATAACGTTATACGCTAGTACGTAATAGTAAATAACGTTACACGTTAGCACGTAATAGTGTATAACGATATACGTTATTACGTATTTGTACATAACGTTATACGTCATTACGTATTAGTTTATAACGTTACACGTTAGTACGTAATAGTATATACCGTTATACGTCAGTGCGTAATAGGATATGACGTTATACGTAATTACGTAATACTATATAACGTTACACGTTAGTACGTAATAGTATATAACGTTATACGTTAGTACGTAATAGTATATAACGTTATACGTTAGTACGTAATAGTATATAACGTTATACGTCATTACGTATTAGTTTATAACGTTACACGTTAGTACGTAATAGAGTATAACGTTATACGTTAGTACGTAATAGGATATAACGTTATACGTCATTATGTATTAGTTTATAACGTTACACGTTAGTACGTAATAGTATATAGCGTTATACGTCAGTACGTAATAGGATATGACGTTATACGTAATTACGTAATACTATATAACGTTACACGTTATTACGTACTAGTATATAACGTTATACGTTAGTACGTAATAGTATATAACGTTACACGTTAGCACGTAATAGTATATAACGTTATACGTTAGTACGTAATAGTATATAACGTTACACGTTAGCACGTAATAGTATATAACGTTATACGACATCAGGTAATACTATATAACGTTACACGTTAGTATGTTATAGTGTATAACGATATACGTTATTACGTATTAGTATATAACGTTATACGTTGTTACGTATTAGTATATAACGTTATACGTCATTACGTACTAGTATATAACGTTATACGTTAGTACGTAATAGTGTATAACGATATACGTTATTACGTATTAGTATATAACGTTATACGTTGTTACGTATTAGATAATAACGTTATACGTTAGTACGTAATAGGATATAACGTTATACGTCATTACGTATTAGTATATAACGTTATACGTCTTCAGGTAATACTATATAACGTTACACGTTAGTACGTAATAGTGTATAACGTTATACGTTAGTACGTAATAGGATATAAGGTTATACGTCATTGCGTAATAGTATATAACGTTATACGTCATCGCGTAATAGTATATAACGTTATACGTTAGTACGTAATAGTATATAACGTTACACGTTAGCACGTAATAGTGTATAACGATATACGTTATTACGTATTTGTATATAACGTTATACGTCATTGAATATTAGTTTATAACGTTACACGTTAGTACGTAATAGCATATAACGCTATACGTCAGTACGTAATAGGATATGACGTTATACGTAATTACGTAATACTATATAACGTTACACGTTAGTACGTAATAGTATATAACGTTATACGTTAGTACGTAATAGGATATAACGTTATACGTCATTACGTATTAGTATATAACGTTATACGTCTTCAGGTAATACTATATAACGTTACACGTTAGTACGTAATAGTGTATAACGTTATACGTTAGTACGTAATAGGATATAAGGTTATACGTCATTGCGTAATAGTATATAACGTTATACGTCATCGCGTAATAGTATATAACGTTATACGTTAGTACGTAATAGTATATAACGTTACACGTTAGCACGTAATAGTGTATAACGATATACGTTATTACGTATTTGTATATAACGTTATACGTCATTGAATATTAGTTTATAACGTTACACGTTAGTACGTAATAGCATATAACGCTATACGTCAGTACGTAATAGGATATGACGTTATACGTAATTACGTAATACTATATAACGTTACACGTTAGTACGTAATAGTATATAACGTTATACGTTAGTACGTAATAGTATATAACGTTACACGTTAGCACGTAATAGTGTATAACGATATACGTTATTACGTATTTGTATATAACGTTATACGTCATTGAATATTAGTTTATAACGTTACACGTTAGTACGTAATAGTGTATAACGATATACGTTAGTACGTAATAGTATATAACGTTATACGTTAGTACTTAATAGTATATAACGTTATAAGTTAGTACGTAATAGTACATAACGCTATACGTTAGTACGTAATAGTATATAACGTTATACGGCATCAGGTAATACTATATAACGTTACACGTTAGTACGTATTAGATAATAACGTTATACGTTAGTACGTTATAGGATATAACGTTATACGTTATAAGGTAATACTCAATAACGTTATACGTCATTACATAATAGTATATAACGTTATACGTCATTACGTTATAGTGTATAACGTTATACGTTGGTACGTAGTAGTATATAACGTTAAACGATATTACGTATTATTATATAACGTTATACGATACTACGTATTAGTATATAACGGTACATGTTATTACGTAATAGTATATACCTTTATACGTCATTACGTATTAGTTTATAACGTTCTACGTTAGTACGTAATAGTATATAGCGTTATAAGTTATTACGTAATAATATACAACGTTATACGTCATTGCGTATTAGTATATAACGTTATACGTCATAACATAATAGTATATAACGTTATACGGCATTACGTAATAGTATATAACGTTATACGTTAGTACGTAATAGTATATAAGGTTATACGTTATAAGGTAATACTCAATAACGTTATACGTCATTACATAATAGTATATAACGTTATACGTCATTACGTAATAGTGTATAACGTTATACGTTAGTACGTAATAGTATATAACGTTATACGGCATCAGGTAATACTATATAACGTTACATGTTAGTACGTATTAGATAATAACGTTATACGTTAGTACGTAATAGTATATAACGTTATTCGTTAGTACGTATTAGTTTATAACGTTATACGTTAGTACGTAATAGTATATAACGTTATTCGTTAGTACGTATTAGTTTATAACGTTATACGTTAGTACGTAATAGTATATAACGTTATACGTCATTACGTATTAGTATATAACGTTATACGTCTTTACGTAATAGTGTATAACGTTATACGTTAGTACGTAATAGTATATAACGTTATACGTCATTGCGTAATAGTATATAACGTTATACGTTGGTACGTAATTGTATATAACGTTATACGTCATCAGGTAATACTATATTGCGTTACACGTTATTACGTAATAGTATATAACGTTATACGTCATCAGGTAATACTATATAACGTTACACGTTAGTACGTAATAGTATATAACGTTATACGTTAGTACGTAATAGTATATAACGTAATACGACATCAGGTAATACTATATAACGTTACACGTTAGTACGTAATAGTGTATAACGATATACGTTGTTACGTATTAGTATATAACGTTATACGTCATTACGTACTAGTATATAACGTTATACGTTAGTACGTAATAGTATATAACGTTACACGTTAGCACGTAATAGTATATAACGTTATACGTTAGCACGTAATAGTATATAACGTTATACGTTAGTACGTAATAGTATATAACGTTATGCGTCATTACGTATTAATTTATAACGATATACGTTAGTACGTAATAGTATATAACGTTATACGGCATCAGGTAATACTATATAACGTTACACGTTAGTACGTATTAGATAATAACGTTATACGTTAGTACGTAATAGGATATAACGTTATACGTTATAAGGTAATACTCAATAACGTTATACGTCATTACATAATAGTATATAACGTTATACGTCATTACGTTATAGTGTATAACGTTATACGTTGGTACGTAGTAGTATATAACGTTAAACGATATTACGTATTATTATATAACGTTATACGATACTACGTATTAGTATATAACGGTACATGTTATTACGTAATAGTATATACCTTTATACGTCATTACGTATTAGTTTATAACGTTCTACGTTAGTACGTAATAGTATATAGCGTTATAAGTTATTACGTAATAATATACAACGTTATACGTCATTGCGTATTAGTATATAACGTTATACGTCATAACATAATAGTATATAACGTTATACGGCATTACGTAATAATATATAACGTTATACGTTAGTACGTAATAGTATATAACGTTATACGTTATTACGTATTTGTATATAACGTTATACGGCATCAGGTAATACTATATAACGTTACATGTTAGTACGTATTAGATAATAACGTTATACGTTAGTACGTAACATGATATAACGTTATACGTTATAAGGTAATACTCAATAACGTTATGCGTCATTACATAATAGTATATAACGTTATACGTCATTACGTATTAGTATATAACGTTATACGTCATCAGGTAATACTATATAACGTTACACGTTAGTACGTAGTAGAGTATAACGTTATACGTTAGTACGTAATATGATATAACGTTATACGTCATTGCGTAATAGTATATGACGTTATACGTCATTGCGTAATAGTATATAACGTTATACGCTAGTACGTAATAGTAAATAACGTTACACGTTAGCACGTAATAGTGTATAACGATATACGTTATTACGTATTTGTACATAACGTTATACGTCATTACGTATTAGTTTATAACGTTACACGTTAGTACGTAATAGTATATACCGTTATACGTCAGTGCGTAATAGGATATGACGTTATACGAAATTACGTAATACTATATAACGTTACACGTTAGTACGTAATAGTATATAACGTTATACGTTAGTACGTAATAGTATATAACGTTATACGTTAGTACGTAATAGTATATAACGTTATACGTCATTACGTATTAGTTTATAACGTTACACGTTAGTACGTAATAGAGTATAACGTTATACGTTAGTACGTAATAGGATATAACGTTATACGTCATTACGTATTAGTTTATAACGTTACACGTTAGTACGTAATAGTATATAGCGTTATACGTCAGTACGTAATAGGATATGACGTTATACGTAATTACGTAATACTATATAACGTTACACGTTATTACGTACTAGTATATAACGTTATACGTTAGTACGTAATAGTATATAACGTTACACGTTAGCACGTAATAGTATATAACGTTATACGTTAGCACGTAATAGTATATAACGTTATACGTTAGTACGTACTAGTTTATAACGTTATACGTCAGTACGTAATAGTATTTAACGTTATACGGCATCAGGTAATACTATATAACGTTACACGTTAGTACGTATTAGATAATAACGTTATACGTTAGTACGTAATAGGATATAACGGTATACGTTATAAGATAATACTCAATAACGTTATACGTCATTGCATAATAGTATATAACGTTATACGTCATTACGTATTAGTATATAACGTTATACGTTAGTACGTATTAGTATATAACATTATACGTTAGTACGTAATAGTATATAACGTTATACGTTAGTACGTAATAGTACATAACGTTATATGTTAATACGTAATAGTATATAACGTTATACGACATCAGGTAATACTATATAACGTTACACGTTAGTATGTAATAGTGTATAACGATATACGTTATTACGTATTAGTATATAACGTTATACGTTGTTACGTATTAGTATATAACGTTATACGTCATTACGTACTAGTATATAACGTTATACGTTAGTACGTAATAGTGTATAACGATATCCGTTATTACGTATTAGTATATAACGTTATACGTTGTTACGTATTAGATAATAACGTTATACGTTAGTACGTAATAGGATATAACGTTATACGTCATTACGTATTAGTATATAACGTTATACGTCTTCAGGTAATACTATATAACGTTAGACGTTAGTAAGTAATAGTGTATAACGTTATACGTTAGTACGTAATAGGATATAAGGTTATACGTCATTGCGTAATAGTATATAACGTTATACGTCATCGCGTAATAGTATATAACGTTATACGTTAGTACGTAATAGTATATAACGTTACACGTTAGCACGTAATAGTGTATAACGATATACGTTATTACGTATTTGTATATAACGTTATACGTCATTGAATATTAGTTTATAACGTTACACGTTAGTACGTAATAGCATATAACGCTATACGTCAGTACGTAATAGGATATGACGTTATACGTAATTACGTAATACTATATAACGTTACACGTTAGTACGTAATAGTATATAACGTTATACGTTAGTACGTAATAGTACATAACGCTATACGTTAGTACGTAATAGTATATAACGTTATACGACATCAGGTAATTCTATATAACGTTACACGTTAGTACGTAATGGTGTATAACGATATACGTTAGTACGTAATAGTATATAACGTTATACGTTAGTACTTAATAGTATATAACGTTATAAGTTAGTACGTAATAGTATATAACGTTATACGATATTACGTAATGGGATATAACGTTATACGTTAGTACGTAATAGTATATAACGTTACACGTCATCAGGTAATACTATATAACGTTACACGTTAGTACGTAATAGAATATAACGTTATACGTTATTACGTATTAGTATATAACGTTATACGTCTTTACGTAATAGTGTATAACGTTATACGTTAGTACGTAATAGTATATAACGTTATACGATATTACGTATTAGTATATAACGTAATACGATATTACGTATTAGTATATAACGTTACACGTTATTACGTAATAGTATATATCGTTATACGTCATTACGTATTAGTTTATAAAGTTCTACGTTAGTACGTAATAGTATAAAGCGTTATACGTTATTACGTAATACTATATAACGTTATACGTAATTACGTATTACTATATAACGTTATACGTCATCAGGTAATACTATATAACGTTACACGTTAGAACGTAATAGAATATAACGTTATACGTTAGTACGTAATAGGATACAACGTTATACGTTATAAGGTAATACTCAATAACTTTATACGTCATTGCATAATAGAATATAACGTTATACGTTAGTACGTAATAGGATACAACGTTATACGTTATAAGGTAATACTCAATAACGTTATGCGTCATTGCATAATAGTATATAACGTTATACGTCATTACGTATTAGTATATAACGTTATACGTTAGAACATAATAGGATATGACGTTATACGTCATTACGTAATACTATATATCGTTACACGTTAGTACGTAATAGTATATAACGTTATACGTTAGTACGTAATAGTACATAACGTTATATGTTAATACGTAATAGTATATAACGTTATACGACATCAGGTAATACTATATAACGTTACACGTTAGTACGTAATAGTGTATAACGTTATACGTTAGTACGTAATAGGATATGAGGTTATACGTCATTGCGTAATAGTATATAACGTTATACGTCATCGCGTAATAGTATATAACGTTATACGTTAGTACGTAATAGTATATAACGTTACACGTTAGCACGTAATAGTGTATAACGATATACGTTATTACGTATTTGTATATAACGTTATACGTCATTGAATATTAGTTTATAACGTTACACGTTAGTACGTAATAGCATATAACGCTATACGTCAGTACGTAATAGGATATGACGTTATACGTAATTACGTAATACTATATAACGTTACACGTTAGTACACGTTATACGTTGTTACGTATTAGTATATGACGTTATACGTCATTACGTACTAGTATATAACGCTATACGTTAGTACGTAATAGTATATAACGTTATACGTTAGTACGTAATAGTATATAGCGTTATACGTTATTACGTAATAATATATAACGTTATACGTTATAAGGTAATACTCAATAACGTTATACGTCATTGCATAGTAGTATATAACGTTATACGTCATTACGTATTAGTATATAAGGTTATACGTTAGTACGTATTAGTATATAACGTTATACGTTAGTACGTAATAGAACATAACGTTATACGTTAGTACGTATTAGTATATAACGTTATACGTCATTACGTACTAGTATATAACGTTATACGTTAGTACGTAATAGTATATAACGTTATACGTTAGTACGTAACAGTATATAACGTTATACGTTAGTACGTAATATCATATAACGTTATACGTTATTACGTAATAGGATATAACATTATACGTTAGTACGTAATAGTATATAACGTTATACGTAATCAGGTAATACTATATAACGTTACACGTTAGTACGTAATAGAATATAACGTTATACGTTAGTACGTAATAGGATATAACGTTATACGTTATAAGGTAATACTAAATAACGTTATACATCATTACATAATGGTATAACGTTATGCGTCATTACGTAATAGTATATAACGTTATGCGTTATTACGTAATAGTATATAACGTGATACGTTATTACGTATTAGTATATAACGTTACACGTTATTACGTAATAGTATATAACGTTATACGACACAACGTATTTGTATATAACGTTATACGTTGTTACGTATTAGTATATATCGTTATACGTCATTACGTACTAGTATATAACGTTATACGTCATTACGTACTAGTATATAATGTTATACGTTAGTACGTAATAGTATATAACGTTATACGTCATTACGTATTAGTTTATAACGTTCTACGTTATTACGTATTAGTATATAACGTTACACGTTATTACGTAATAGTATATAACATTTTACGTCATTACGTATTAGTTTAAAACGTTACACGTTAGTACGTAATAGTATATAACGTTATACGTTAGTACGTAATAGGATATGACGTTATAGGTCATTACGTAATACTATATAACGTTACACGTTAGTACGTAATAGTATATAGCGTTATACGTCATTACGTAATAGTATATAACGTTACACATTAGCACGTAATAGTATATAACGTTATACGGCATCAGGTAATACTATATAACGTTACACGTTAGTACGTAATAGTATATAACGTTATACGTTAGCACGTAATAGTACATAACGTTATACGCTAGTACGTAATAGTATATAACGTTATACGTCATTACATAATAGTATATAACGTCACACGTTAGCACGTAATAGTATATAACGTTATACGTTAGTACGTATTAGTTTATAACGTTATACTTGGTACGTAATAGTATATAACGTTATACGTCATCAGGTAATACTATATTACGTTACACGTTATTACGTAATAGTATATAACGTTATACGTCATCAGGTAATACTATATAACGTTACACGTTACTACGTAATAGTATATAACGTTATACGTTATTACGTATTAGAATAGAACGTTATACGTCATTACGTACTGGTATATAACGTTATACGTTTGTACGTAATAGTATATAACGTTATACGTCATTAGGTAATACTATATAACGTTACACGTTATTACGTAATAGTATATAACGTTACACGTCATCAGGTAATACTATATAACGTTACACGTTAGTACGTAATAGTATATAACGTTATATGTTAGTACGTAATAGTATATAACGTTACACGTTATTACGTAATAGTATATAACGTTATACGTCATTACATAATAGTATATAACGTCACACGTTAGCACGTAATAGTATATAACGTTATACGTTAGCACGTAATAGTATATAACGTTATACCTTAGTACGTATTAGTTTATAACGTTATACGATAGTACGTAATAGTATATAACGTTATACGTCATTACGTATTTGTATATAACGTTATACGTTGTTACGTATTAGTATATAACGTTATACGGCATCAGGTAATACTATATAACGTTACACGTTAGTACGTAATAGTATATAACGTTATACGTAATCAGGTAATACTATATAACGTTACACGTTAGTACGTAATAGAATATAACGTTATACGTTAGTACGTAATAGGATATAACGTTATACGTTATAAGGTAATACTCAATAACGTTATACGTCATTACATAATGGTATAACGTTATACGTCATTACGTAATAGTATATAACGTTCTGCGTTATTACGTAATAGTATATAACGTTATACGTTATTACGTATTAGTATATAACGTTACACGTTATTACGTAATAGTATATAACGTTATACGTCATAACGTATTTGTATATAACGTTCTACGTTGTTACGTATTAGTATATATCGTTATACGTCATTACGTACTAGTATATAACGTTATACGTCATTACGTACTAGTATATAATGTTATACGTTAGTACGTAATAGTATATAACGTTATACGTCATTACGTATTAGTTTATAACGTTATACGTTATTACGTATTAGTATATAACGTTACACGTTATTACGTAATAGTATATAACATTATACGTCATTACGTATTAGTTTATAACGTTACACGTTAGTACGTAATAGTATATAACGTTATACGTTTGTACGTAATAGGATATGACGTTATAGGTCATTACGTAATACTATATAACGTTACACGTTAGTACGTAATAGTATATAGCGTTATACGTCATTACGTAATAGTATATAACGTTACACATTAGCACGTAATAGTATATAACGTTATACGGCATCAGGTAATACTATATAACGTTACACGTTAGTACGTAATAGTATATAACGTTATACGTTAGCACGTAATAGTACATAACGTTATACGCTAGTACGTAATAGTATATAACGTTATACGTTAGTACGTAATAGTATATAACGTTATACGTTATTACGTAATAGGATATAACGTTATACGTTAGCACGTAATAGTATATATCGTTATACGTTAGTACGTAATAGTGTATAACGATATACGTTATTACGTATTAGTACATAACGTTATGCGTTGTTACGTATTAGTATATAACGTTATACGTCATTACGTACTAGTATATAACGTTATACGTTAGTACGTCATAGTATATAACGTTATACGTTAGTACGTAATAGTATATAACGTTAAACGTTATTACGTAATAGGATATAACGTTATACGTTAGCACGTAATAGTATATAACGTTATACGTTAGTACGTAATAGTATATAACGTTAAACGTTATTACGTAATAGGATATAACGTTACACATTAGCACGTAATAGGATATAACGTTATACGGCATCAGGTAATACTATATAACGTTACACGTTAGTACCGAATAGTATATAACGTTATACGTTAGCACGTAATAGTACATAACGTTATACGCTAGTACGTAATAGTATATAACGTTATACGTTAGTACGTAATAGTATATAACGTTATACGTTATTACGTATTAGAATAGAACGTTATACGTCATTACGTACTGGTATATAACGTTATACGTTTGTACGGAATAGTATATAACGTTATACGTCATTAGGTAATACTATATAACGTTACACGTTATTACGTAATAGTATATAACGTTACACGTCATCAGGTATAACTATATAACGTTACACGTTAGTACGTAATAGTATATAACGTTATACGGCATCAGGTAATACTATATAACGTTACACGTTAGTACGTAATAGTATATAACGTTATACGTTACTATGTAATAGAACATAACGTTATACGTTAGTACGTATTAGTTTATAACGTTATACGATAGTACGTAATAGTATATAACGTTATACGTCATTACGTATTTGTATATAACGTTATACGTTGTTACGTATTAGTATATAACGTTATACGGCATCAGGTAATACTATATAACGTTACACGTTAGTACGTAATAGTATATAACGTTATACGTTAGTACGCAATAGAACATAACGTTATACGTTAGTACGTAATAGTATATAACGTTATACGTCATCAGGTAATACTATATAACGTTACACGTTACTACGTAATAGTATATAACGTTATACGTTATTACGTATTAGAATAGAACGTTATACGTCATTACGTACTGGTATATAACGTTATGCGTTTGTACGGAATAGTATATAACGTTATACGTCATTAGGTAATACTATATAACGTTACACGTTATTACGTAATAGTATATAACGTTACACGTCATCAGGTATAACTATATAACGTTACACGTTAGTACGTAATAGTATATAACGTTATACGTTAGTACGTAATAGTATATAACGTTATACGGCATCAGGTAATACTATATAACGTTACACGTTAGTACGTAATAGTATATAACGTTATACGTTACTATGTAATAGAACATAACGTTATACGTTAGTACGTATTAGTATATAACGTTATACGTCATCACGTACTAGTATATAACCTTATACGTTAGTACGTAATAGTATATAACGTTATACGTTAGTACGTAACAGTATATAACGTTATACGTTAGTACGTAATATCATATAACGTTATACGTTATTACGTAATAGGATATAACATTATACGTTAGTACGCAATAGTATATAACGTTATACGCAATCAGGTAATACTATATAACGTTACACGTTAGTACGTAATAGAATATAACGTTATACGTTAGTACGTAATAGGATATAACGTTATACGTTATTACGTAATAGTATATAACGTTATACGTTATTACGTATTAGTATATAACGTTACACGTTATTACGTAATAGTATATAACGTTATACGTCATAACGTATTTGTATATAACGTTATACGTTGTTACGTATTAGTATATATCGTTATACGTCATTACGTACTAGTATATAACGTTATACGTCATTACGTACTAGTATATAATGTTATACGTTAGTACGTAATAGTATATAACGTTATACGTCATTACGTATTAGTTTATAACGTTATACGTTATTACGTATTAGTATATAACGTTACACGTTATTACGTAATAGTATATAACGTTATACCTTAGTACGTATTAGTTTATAACGTTATACGATAGTACGTAATAGTATATAACGTTATACGTTAGTACGTAATAGGATATGACGTTATAGGTCATTACGTAATACTATATAACGTTACACGTTAGTACGTAATAGTATATAACGTTATACGTTAGTACGTAATAGGATATGACGTTATAGGTCATTACGTAATACTATATAACGTTACACGTTAGTACGTAATAGTATATAGCGTTATACGTCATTACGTAATAGTATATAACGTTACACATTAGCACGTAATAGTATATAACGTTATACGGCATCAGGTAATACTATATAACGTTACACGTTAGTACGTAATTGTATATAACGTTATACGTTAGCACGTAATAGTATATAACGTTACACGTCATCAGGTAATACTATATAACGTTATACGTTAGCACGTAATAGTATATAACGTTATACCTTAGTACGTATTAGTTTATAACGTTATACGATAGTACGTAATAGTATATAACGTTATACGTCATTACGTATTTGTATATAACGTTATACGTTGTTACGTATTAGTATATAACGATATACGGCATCAGGTAATACTATATAACGTTACACGTTAGTACGTAATAGTATATAACGTTATACGATAGTACGCAATAGAACATAACGTTATACGTTAGTACGTAATAGTATATAACGTTATACGACATCAGGTAATACTATATAACGTTACACGTTAGTACGTAATAGTGTATAACGATATACGTTAGTACGTAATAGTATATAACGTTATACGTTGTTACGTATTAGTATATAACGTTATACGGCATCAGGTAATACTATATAACGTTACACGTTAGTACGTAATAGTATATAACGTTATACGTTAGTACGTAATAGTATATAACGTTATACGTTAGTACGTAATAGTATATAACGTTATACGTTATTACGTAATAGGATATAACGTTATACGTTAGCACGTAATAGTATATAACGTTATACGTTAGTACGTATTAGTTTATAACGTTATACGTTGGTACGTAATAGTATATAACGTTATACGTCATCAGGTAATACTATATAACGTTACACGTTACTACGTAATAGTATATAACGTTATACGTTAGTACGTAATAGTATATAACGTTACACGTTATTACGTAATAGTTTATAACGTTATACGTCATTATGTAATAGTATATAACGTCACACGTTAGCACGTAATAGTATATAACGTTATACGTCATCAGGTAATACTATATAACGTTACACGTTAGTACGTAATAGAATATAACGTTATACGTTAGTACGTAATAGGATATAACGTTATACGTTATAAGGTAATACTCAATTACGTTATACGTCATTACATAATGGTATAACGTTATACGTCATTACGTAATAGTATATAACGTTATGCGTTACTACGTAATAGTATATAACGTTATACGTTATTACGTATTAGTATATAACGTTATACGTCATCAGGTAATACTATATAACGTTACAAGTTAGTACGTAATAGGATATAACGTTATACGTTATAAGGTAATACTCAATAACGTTATACGTCATTACATAATGGTATAACGTTATACGTCATTACGTAATAGTATATAACGTTATACGATATTACGTATTAGTATATTACGTTATACGTAATTACGTATTAGTATATAACGTTACACGTTAGTACGTAATAGTATGTAACGTTATACGTTAGTACGTAATAGAACATAACGTTATACGTTAGTACGTAATAGTGTATAACGTTATACGACATCAGGTAATACTATATAACGTTACACGTTAGTACGTAATAGTGTATAACGTTATACGTCATTACATAATAGTATATAACGTTATACGTTAGTACGTAATAGTATATAACGTTATACGTTATTACGTAATAGGATATAACGTTATACGTCTTTACGTAATAGTATATAACGTCACACGTTAGCACGTAATAGTATATAACGTTATACGTCATCAGGTAATACTATATAACGTTACACGTTAGTACGTAATAGAATATAACGTTATACGTTAGTACGTAATAGGATATAACGTTATACGTTATAAGGTAATACTCAATAACGTTATACGTCATTACATAATGGTATAACGTTATACGTCATTACGTAATAGTATATAACGTTATGCGTTATTACGTAATAGTATATAACGTTATACGTTATTACGTATTAGTATATAACGTTATACGTCATCAGGTAATACTATATAACGTTACAAGTTAGTACTTAATACATTATAACGTTATACGTTAGTACGTAATAGTATATAACGTTATACGATATTACGTATTAGTATATTACGTTATACGATATTACGTATTAGTATATAACGTTACACGTTAGTACGTAATAGTATGTAACGTTATACGTTAGTACGTAATAGAACATAACGTTATACGTTAGTACGTAATAGTGTATAACGTTATACGACATCAGGTAATACTATATAACGTTACACCTTAGTACGTAATAGTGTATAACGTTATACGTCATTACATAATAGTATATAACGTTATACGTTAGTACGTAATAGTATATAACGTTATACCTTATTACGTAATAGGATATAACGTTATACGTCTTTACGTAATAGTGTATAACGTTATACGTTAGTGCGTAATAGTATATAACGTTATACGATATTACGTATTAGTATATTACGTTATACGACATTACGTATTAGTATATAACGTTACACGTTATTACGTAATAGCATATATCGTTATAAGTCATTACGTATTAGTTTATAACGTTCTACGTCAGTACGTAATAGTATATAGCGTTATACGTTATTACGTAATAATATATAACGTTATACGTCATCAGGTAATACTATATTACGTTACACGTTATTACGTATTAGTATATAACATTATACGTTATCAGGTAATACTATATAACGTTACACGTTAGTACGTAATAGTATATAACGTTATACGTTATTACGTATTAGTATATAACGTTATACGTCATTACGTACTGGTATATAACGTTGTACGTTTGTACGTAATAGTATATAACGTTATACGTCATTAGGTAATACTATATAACGTTACACGTTATTACGTAATAGTATATAACGTTACACGTCATCAGGTAATACTATATAACGTTACACGTTAGTACGTAATAGTATATAACGTTATACGTTAGTACGTAATAGTATATAACGTTACACGTTATTACGTAATAGTATATAACGTTATACGTCATTACGTAATAGTATATAACGTCACACGTTAGCACGTAATAGTAAATAACGTTATACGTTAGCACGTAATAGTATATAACGTTATACCTTAGTACGTATTAGTTTATAACGTTATACGTTAGTACGTAATAGTATATAACGTTATACGTCATTATGTATTAGTTTATGACGTTATACGTTAGTACGTAATAGTGTATAACGATATACGTTAGTACGTAATAGTATATAACGTTAAACGTTAGTACGTAATAGTGTATAACGATATACGTTAGTACGTAATAGTATATAACGTTATACGTTAGTACGTAATAGTATATAACGTTATACGTCATTACGTATTAGTTTATGACGTTATACGTTAGTACGTAATAGTGTATAACGATATACGTTAGTACGTAATAGTATATAACGTTATACGTTAGTACGTAATAGTGTATAACGATATACGTTAGTACGTAATAGTATATAACGTTATACGTTAGTACGTAATAGTATATAACGTTATACGTTAGTACGTAATAGTATATAACGTTATACGTTAGTACGTAATAGTATATAACGTTATACGTTATTACGTAATAGGATATAACGTTATACGTTAGTACGTAATAGTATATAACGTTATACCTCATCAGGTAATACTATATAACGTTACAAGTTAGTACTTAATAGATTATAACGTTATACGTTAGTACGTAATAGTATATAACGTTATACGATATTACGTATTAGTATATTACGTTATACGATATTACGTATTAGTATATAACGTTACACGTTATTACGTAATAGTATATATCGTTATAACTCATTACGTTTTAGTATATAACGTTATACGTCATTACGTATTAGTTTTTGACGTTATACGTTAGTACGTAATAGTATATAACGTTATACGGCATCAGGTAATACTATATAACGTTACGCGTTAGTACGTAATAGTATATAACGTTATACGTTAGTACGTAATAGAACATAACGTTATACGTTAGTACGTAATAGTATATAACGTTATACGACATCAGGTAATACTATATAACGTTACACGTTAGTACGTAATAGTGTATAACGTTATACGTCATTACGTAATAGTATATAACTTTATACGTTATTACGTAATAGTATATAACGTTTTACGTTATTACGTATTAGTATATAACGTTACACGTTATTACGTAATAGTATATAACGTTATACGTCATTACGTATTTGTATATAACGTAATAGTATATAACGTACTAGTATATAACGTTATACGTTAGTACGTAATAGTATATAACGTTATACAGTAGTACATAACAGTATATAACGTTATACGTTAGTACGTAATAGCATATAACGTTATACGTTATTACGTAATAGGATATAACATTATACGTTAGTACGTAATAGTATATAACGTTATACGTCATCAGGTAATACTATATAACGTTACACGTTAGTACGTAATAGAATATAACGTTATACGTTAGTACGTAATAGGATATAACGTTATACGTTATAAGGTAATACTCAATAACGTTATACGTCATTACATAATGGTATAACGTTATACGTCATTACGTAATAGTAAATAACGTTATGCTTTATTACGTAATAGGATATAACGTTATACGTTATAAGGTAATACTCAATAACGTTATACGTCATTACATAATGGTATAACGTTATACGTCATTACGTAATAGTATATAACGTTATGCGTTATTACGTAATAGTATATAACGTTATACGTTATTACGTATTAGTATATAACGTTATACGTCATCAGGTAATACTATATAACGTTACAAGTTAGTACTTAATACATTATAACGTTATACGTCAGTACGTAATAGTATATAACGTTATACGATATTACGTATTAGTATATTACGTTATACGATATTACGTATTAGTATATAACGTTACACGTTAGTACGTAATAGTATGTAACGTTATACGTTAGTACGTAATAGAACATAACGTTATACGTTAGTACGTAATAGTGTATAACGTTATAAGACATCAGGTAATACTATATAACGTTACACGTTAGTACGTAATAGTGTATAACGTTATACGTCATTACATAATAGTATATAACGTTATACGTTAGTACGTAATAGTATATAACGTTATACGTTATTACGTAATAGGATATAACGTTATACGTCTTTACGTAATAGTGTATAACGTTATACGTTAGAGCGTAATAGTATATAACGTTATACGATATTACGTATTAGTATATTACGTTATACGACATTACGTATTAGTATATAACGTTACACGTTATTACGTAATAGCATATATCGTTATAAGTCATTACGTATTAGTTTATAACGTTCTACGTCAGTACGTAATAGTATATAACTTTATACGTTATTACGTAATAGTATATAACGTTTTACGTTATTATGTATTAGTATATAACGTTACACGCTATTACGTAATAGTATATAACGTTATACGTCATTACGTATTTGTATATAACGTAATACGTTGTTACGTATTAGTATATAACGTTATACGTCATTACGTGCTAGTATATAACGTTATACGTTAGTACGTAATAGTATATAACGTTATACATTAGTACATAACAGTATATAACGTTATACGTTAGTACGTAATAGCATATAACGTTATACGTTATTACGTAATAGGATATAACATTATACGTTAGTACGTAATAGTATATAACGTTATACGTCATCAGGTAATACTATATAACGTTACACGTTAGTACGTAATAGAATATAACGTTATACGTTAGTACGTAATAGGATATAACGTTATACGTTATAAGGTAATACTCAATAACGTTATACGTCATTACATAATGGTATAACGTTATACGTCATTACGTAATAGTAAATAACGTTATGCTTTATTACGTAATAGGATATAACGTTATACGTTATAAGGTAATACTCAATAACGTTATACGTCATTACATAATGGTATAACGTTATACGTCATTACGTAATAGTATATAACGTTATGCGTTATTACGTAATAGTATATAACGTTATACGTTATTACGTATTAGTATATAACGTTATACGTCATCAGGTAATACTATATAACGTTACAAGTTAGTACTTAATACATTATAACGTTATACGTTAGTACGTAATAGTATATAACGTTATACGATATTACGTATTAGTATATTACGTTATACGATATTACGTATTAGTATATAACGTTACACGTTAGTACGTAATAGTATGTAACGTTATACGTTAGTACGTAATAGAACATAACGTTATACGTTAGTACGTAATAGTATATAACGTTATACATTAGTAAATAACAGTATATAACGTTATACGTTAGTACGTAATAGTGTATAACGATATACGTTATTACGTATTAGTACATAACGTTATGCGTTGTTACGTATTAGTATATAACGTTATACGTCATTACGTACTAGTATATAACGTTATACGTTAGTACGTCATAGTATATAACGTTATACGTTAGTACGTAATAGTATATAACGTTAAACGTTATTACGTAATAGGATATAACGTTATACGTTAGCACGTAATAGTATATAACGTTATACGTTAGTACGTATTAGTTTATAACGTTATACGTTGGTACGTAATATTATATAACGTTATACGTCATCAGGTAATACTATATTACGTTACACGTTATTACGTAATAGTATATAACGTTATACGTCATCAGGTAATACTATATAACGTTACACGTTACTACGTAATAGTATATAACGTTATACGTTATTACGTATTAGAATAGAACGTTATACGTCATTACGTACTGGTATATAACGTTATACGTTTGTACGGAATAGTATATAACGTTATACGTCATTAGGTAATACTATATAACGTTACACGTTATTACGTAATAGTATATAACGTTACACGTCATCAGGTATAACTATATAACGTTACACGTTAGTACGTAATAGTATATAACGTTATACGTTAGTACGTAATAGTATATAACGTTATACGGCATCAGGTAATACTATATAACGTTACACGTTAGTACGTAATAGTATATAACGTTATACGTTACTATGTAATAGAACATAACGTTATACGTTAGTACGTATTAGATTATAACGTTATACGAAAGTACGTAATAGTATATAACGTTATACGTCATTACGTATTTGTATATAACGTTATACGTTGTTACGTATTAGTATATAACGTTATACGGCATCAGGTAATACTATATAACGTTACACGTTAGTACGTAATAGTATATAACGTTATACGTTAGTACGCAATAGAACGTAACGTTATACGTTAGTACGTAATAGTATATAACGTTATACGTCATCAGGTAATACTATATAACGTTACACGTTACTACGTAATAGTATATAACGTTATACGTTATTACGTATTAGAATAGAACGTTATACGTCATTACGTACTGGTATATAACGTTATACGTTTGTACGGAATAGTATATAACGTTATACGTCATTAGGTAATACTATATAACGTTACACGTTATTACGTAACAGTATATAACGTTACACGTCATCAGGTATAACTATATAACGTTACACGTTAGTACGTAATAGTATATAACGTTATACGTTAGTACGTAATAGTATATAACGTTATACGGCATCAGGTAATACTATATAACGTTACACGTTAGTACGTAATAGTATATAACGTTATACGTTACTATGTAATAGAACATAACGTTATACGTTAGTACGTATTAGTATATAACGTTATACGTCATTACGTACTAGTATATAACCTTATACGTTAGTACGTAATAGTATATAACGTTATACGTTAGTACGTAACAGTATATAACGTTATACGTTAGTACGTAATATCATATAACGTTATACGTTATTACGTAATAGGATATACCATTATACGTTAGTACGTAATAGTATATAACGTTATACGTAATCAGGTAATACTATATAACGTTACACGTTAGTACGTAATAGAATATAACGTTATACGTTAGTACGTAATAGGATATAACGTTATACGTTATTACGTAATAGTATATAACGTTATACGTTATTACGTATTAGTATATAACGTTACACGTTATTACGTAATAGTATATAACGTTATACGTCATAACGTATTTGTATATAACGTTATACGTTGTTACGTATTAGTATATATCGTTATACGTCATTACGTACTAGTATATAACGTTATACGTCATTACGTACTAGTATATAATGTTATACGTTAGTACGTAATAGTATATAACGTTATACGTCATTACGTATTAGTTTATAACGTTATACGTTATTACGTATTAGTATATAACGTTACACGTTATTACGTAATAGTATATAACATTATACGTCATTACGTATTAGTTTATAACGTTACACGTTAGTACGTAATAGTATATAACGTTATACGTTAGTACGTAATAGGATATGACGTTATAGGTCATTACGTAATACTATATAACGTTACACGTTAGTACGTAATAGTATATAGCGTTATACGTCATTACGTAATAGTATATAACGTTACACATTAGCACGTAATAGTATATAACGTTATACGGCATCAGGTAATACTATATAACGTTACACGTTAGTACGTAATAGTATATAACGTTATACGTTAGCACGTAATAGTATATAACGTTATACGTCATTAGGTAATACTATATAACGTTACACGTTATTACGTAATAGTATATAACGTTACACGTCATCAGGTAATACTATATAACGTTACACGTTAGTACGTAATAGTATATAACGTTATACGTTATTACGTATTAGTATATAACGTTATACGTCATTACGTACTGGTATATAACGTTGTACGTTTGTACGTAATAGTATATAACGTTATACGTCATTAGGTAATACTATATAACGTTACACGTTATTACGTAATAGTATATAACGTTACACGTCATCAGGTAATACTATATAACGTTACACGTTAGTACGTAATAGTATATAACGTTATACGTTAGTACGTAATAGTATATAACGTTACACGTTATTACGTAATAGTATATAACGTTATACGTCATTACGTAATAGTATATAACGTCACACGTTAGCACGTAATAGTAAATAACGTTATACGTTAGCACGTAATAGTATATAACGTTATACCTTAGTACGTATTAGTTTATAACGTTATACGTTAGTACGTAATAGTATATAACGTTATACGTCATTACGTATTAGTTTATGACGTTATACGTTAGTACGTAATAGTGTATAACGATATACGTTAGTACGTAATAGTATATAACGTTATACGTTAGTACGTAATAGTGTATAACGATATACGTTAGTACGTAATAGTATATAACGTTATACGTTAGTACGTAATAGTATATAACGTTATACGTTAGTACGTAATAGTATATAACGTTATACGTTAGTACGTAATAGTATATAACGTTATACGTTATTACGTAATAGGATATAACGTTATACGTTAGTACGTAATAGTATATAACGTTATACCTCATCAGGTAATACTATATAACGTTACAAGTTAGTACTTAATAGATTATAACGTTATACGTTAATACGTAATAGTATATAACGTTATACGACATTACGTATTAGTATATTACGTTATACGATATTACGTATTAGTATATAACGTTACACGTTATTACGTAATAGTATATATCGTTATAACTCATTACGTTTTAGTATATAACGTTATACGTCATTACGTATTAGTTTTTGACGTTATACGTTAGTACGTAATAGTATATAACGTTATACGGCATCAGGTAATACTATATAACGTTACGCATTAGTACGTAATAGTATATAACGTTATACGTTAGTACGTAATATCATATAACGTTATACGTTATTACGTAATAGGATATACCATTATACGTTAGTACGTAATAGTATATAACGTTATACGTAATCAGGTAATACTATATAACGTTACACGTTAGTACGTAATAGAATATAACGTTATACGTTAGTACGTAATAGGATATAACGTTATACGTTATTACGTAATAGTATATAACGTTATACGTTATTACGTATTAGTATATAACGTTACACGTTATTACGTAATAGTATATAACGTTATACGTCATAACGTATTTGTATATAACGTTATACGTTGTTACGTATTAGTATATATCGTTATACGTCATTACGTACTAGTATATAACGTTATACGTCATTACGTACTAGTATATAATGTTATACGTTAGTACGTAATAGTATATAACGTTATACGTCATTACGTATTAGTTTATAACGTTATACGTTATTACGTATTAGTATATAACGTTACACGTTATTACGTAATAGTATATAACATTATACGTCATTACGTATTAGTTTATAACGTTACACGTTAGTACGTAATAGTATATAACGTTATACGTTAGTACGTAATAGGATATGACGTTATAGGTCATTACGTAATACTATATAACGTTACACGTTAGTACGTAATAGTATATAGCATTATACGTCATTACGTAATAGTATATAACGTTACACATTAGCACGTAATAGTATATAACGTTATACGGCATCAGGTAATACTATATAACGTTACACGTTAGTACGTAATAGTATATAACGTTATACGTTAGCACGTAATAGTATATAACGTTATACGTCATTAGGTAATACTATATAACGTTACACGTTATTACGTAATAGTATATAACGTTACACGTCATCAGGTAATACTATATAACGTTACACGTTAGTACGTAATAGTATATAACGTTATACGTTATTACGTATTAGTATATAACGTTATACGTCATTACGTACTGGTATATAACGTTGTACGTTTGTACGTAATAGTATATAACGTTATACGTCATTAGGTAATACTATATAACGTTACACGTTATTACGTAATAGTATATAACGTTACACGTCATCAGGTAATACTATATAACGTTACACGTTAGTACGTAATAGTATATAACGTTATACGTTAGTACGTAATAGTATATAACGTTACACGTTATTACGTAATAGTATATAACGTTATACGTCATTACGTAATAGTATATAACGTCACACGTTAGCACGTAATAGTAAATAACGTTATACGTTAGCACGTAATAGTATATAACGTTATACCTTAGTACGTATTAGTTTATAACGTTATACGTTAGTACGTAATAGTATATAACGTTATACGTCATTACGTATTAGTTTATGACGTTATACGTTAGTACGTAATAGTGTATAACGATATACGTTAGTACGTAATAGTATATAACGTTATACGTTAGTACGTAATAGTGTATAACGATATACGTTAGTACGTAATAGTATATAACGTTATACGTTAGTACGTAATAGTATATAACGTTATACGTTAGTACGTAATAGTATATAACGTTATACGTTAGTACGTAATAGTATATAACGTTATACGTTATTACGTAATAGGATATAACGTTATACGTTAGTACGTAATAGTATATAACGTTATACCTCATCAGGTAATACTATATAACGTTACAAGTTAGTACTTAATAGATTATAACGTTATACGTTAGTACGTAATAGTATATAACGTTATACGACATTACGTATTAGTATATTACGTTATACGATATTACGTATTAGTATATAACGTTACACGTTATTACGTAATAGTATATATCGTTATAACTCATTACGTTTTAGTATATAACGTTATACGTCATTACGTATTAGTTTTTGACGTTATACGTTAGTACGTAATAGTATATAACGTTATACGGCATCAGGTAATACTATATAACGTTACGCATTAGTACGTAATAGTATATAACGTTATACGTTAGTACGTAATAGAACATAACGTTATACGTTAGTACGTAATAGTATATAACGTTATACGACATCAGGTAATACTATATAACGTTACACGTTAGTACGTAATAGTGTATAACGTTATACGTCATTACGTAATAGTATATAACTTTATACGTTATTACGTAATAGTATATAACGTTTTACGTTATTACGTATTAGTATATAACGTTACACGTTATTACGTAATAGTATATAACGTTATACGTCATTACGTATTTGTATATAACGTAATACGTTGTTACGTATTAGTATATAACGTTATACGTCATTACGTACTAGTATATAACGTTATACGTTAGTACGTAATAGTATATAACGTTATACATTAGTACATAACAGTATATAACGTTATACGTTAGTACGTAATAGCATATAACGTTATACGTTATTACGTAATAGGATATAACATTATACGTTAGTACGTAATAGTATATAACGTTATACGTCATCAGGTAATACTATATAACGTTACACGTTAGTACGTAATAGAATATAACGTTATACGTTAGTACGTAATAGGATATAACGTTATACGTTATAAGGTAATACTCAATAACGTTATACGTCATTACATAATGGTATAACGTTATACGTCATTACGTAATAGTAAATAACGTTATGCTTTATTACGTAATAGGATATAACGTTATACGTTATAAGGTAATACTCAATAACGTTATACGTCATTACATAATGGTATAACGTTATACGTCATTACGTAATAGTATATAACGTTATGCGTTATTACGTAATAGTATATAACGTTATACGTTATTACGTATTAGTATATAACGTTATACGTCATCAGGTAATACTATATAACGTTACAAGTTAGTACTTAATACATTATAACGTTATACGTTAGTACGTAATAGTATATAACGTTATACGATATTACGTATTAGTATATTACGTTATACGATATTACGTATTAGTATATAACGTTACACGTTAGTACGTAATAGTATGTAACGTTATACGTTAGTACGTAATAGAACATAACGTTATACGTTAGTACGTAATAGTGTATAACGTTATAGGACATCAGGTAATACTATATAACGTTACACGTTAGTACGTAATAGTGTATAACGTTATACGTCATTACATAATAGTATATAACGTTATACGTTAGTACGTAATAGTATATAACGTTATACGTTATTACGTAATAGGATATAACGTTATACGTCTTTACGTAATAGTGTATAACGTTATACGTTAGAGCGTAATAGTATATAACGTTATACGATATTACGTATTAGTATATTACGTTATACGACATTACGTATTAGTATATAACGTTACACGTTATTACGTAATAGCATATATCGTTATAAGTCATTACGTATTAGTTTATAACGTTCTACGTCAGTACGTAATAGTATATAGCGTTATACGTTATTACGTAATAATATATAACGTTATACGTCATCAGGTAATACTATATTACGTTACACGTTATTACGTATTAGTATATAACATTATACGTTATCAGGTAATACTATATAACGTTACACGTTAGTACGTAATAGTATATAACGTTATACGTTATTACGTATTAGTATATAACGTTATACGTCATTACGTACTGGTATATAACGTTGTACGTTTGTACGTAATAGTATATAACGTTATACGTCATTAGGTAATACTATATAACGTTACACGTTATTACGTAATAGTATATAACGTTACACGTCATCAGGTAATACTATATAACGTTACACGTTAGTACGTAATAGTATATGACGTTATACGTTAGTACGTAATAGTATATAACGTTACACGTTATTACGTAATAGTATATAACGTTATACGTCATTACGTAATAGTATATAACGTCACACGTTAGCACGTAATAGTAAATAACGTTATACGTTAGCACGTAATAGTATATAACGTTATACCTTAGTACGTATTAGTTTATAACGTTATACGTTAGTACGTAATAGTATATAACGTTATACGTCATTACGTATTAGTTTATGACGTTATACGTTAGTACGTAATATTGTATAACGATATACGTTAGTACGTAATAGTATATAACGTTATACGTTAGTACGTAATAGTATATAACGTTATACGTTATTACGTAATAGGATATAACGTTATACGTCAGTACGTAATAGTATATAGCGTTATACGTTATTACGTAATAATATATAACGTTATACGTCATCAGGTAATACTATATTACGTTACACGTTATTACGTAATAGTATATAACATTATACGTTATCAGGTAATACTATATTACGTTACACGTTAGTACGTAATAGTATATAACGTTATACGTTATTACGTATTAGTATATAACGTTATACGTCATTACGTACTGGTATATAACGTTGTACGTTTGTACGTAATAGTATATAACGTTATACGTCATTAGGTAATACTATATTACGTTACACGTTATTACGTAATAGTATATAACGTTACACGTCATCAGGTAATACTATATAACGTTACACGTTAGTACGTAATAGTATATAACGTTATACGTTAGTACGTAATAGTATATAACGTTACACGTTATTACGTAATAGTATATAACGTTATACGTCATTACGTAATAGTATATAACGTCACACGTTAGCACGTAATAGTAAATAACGTTATACGTTAGCACGTAATAGTATATAACGTTATACCTTAGTACGTATTAGTTTATAACGTTATACGTTATTACGTAATAGGATATAACGTTATACGTCAGTACGTAATAGTATATAGCGTTATACGTTATTACGTAATAATATATAACGTTATACGTCATCAGGTAATACTATATTACGTTACACGTTATTACGTAATAGTATATAACATTATACGTCATTACGTACTGGTATATAACGTTGTACGTTTGTACGTAATAGTATATAACGTTATACGTCATTAGGTAATACTATATAACGTTACACGTTATTACGTAATAGTATATAACGTTACACGTCATCAGGTAATACTATATAACGTTACACGTTAGTACGTAATAGTATATAACGTTATACGTTAGTACGTAATAGTATATAACGTTACACGTTATTACGTAATAGTATATAACGTTATACGTCATTACGTAATAGTATATAACGTCACACGTTAGCACGTAATAGTAAATAACGTTATACGTTAGCACGTAATAGTATATAACGTTATACCTTAGTACGTATTAGTTTATAACGTTATACGTTAGTACGTAATAGTATATAACGTTATACGTCGTTACGTATTAGTTTATGACGTTATACGTTAGTACGTAATAGTATATAACGTTATACGGCATCAGGTAATACTATATAACGTTACACGTTAGTACGTAATAGTGTATAACGATATACGTTAGTACGTAATAGTATATAACGTTATACGTTAGTACGTAATAGTATATAACGTTATACGTTAGTACGTAATAGTATATAACGTTATACGTTAGTACGTAATAGTATATAACGTTATACGTTATTACGTAATAGGATATAACGTTATACGTTAGTACGTAATAGTATATAACGTTATACCTCATCAGGTAATACTATATAACGTTACAAGTTAGTACTTAATAGATTATAACGTTATACGTTAGTACGTAATAGTATATAACGTTATACTATATTACGTATTAGTATATTACGTTATACGATATTACGTATTAGTATATAACGTTACACGTTATTACGTAATAGTATATATCGTTATTACTCATTACGTTTTAGTATATAACGTTATACGTCATTACGTATTAGTTTTTGACGTTATACGTTAGTACGTAATAGTATATAACGTTATACGGCATCAGGTAATACTATATAACGTTACGCGTTAGTACGTATTAGTATATAACGTTACACGTTATTACGTAATAGTATATAACGTTATACGTCATAACGTATTTGTATATAACGTTATACGTTGTTACGTATTAGTATATATCGTTATACGTCATTACGTACTAGTATATAACGTAATACGTTGTTACGTATTAGTATATAACGTTATACGTCATTACGTACTAGTATATAACGTTATACGTTAGTACGTAATAGTATATAACGTTATACGTTAGTACATAACAGTATATAACGTTATACGTTAGTACGTAATAGCATATAACGTTATACGTTATTACGTAATAGGATATAACATTATACGTTAGTACGTAATAGTATATAACGTTATACGTCATCAGGTAATACTATATAACGTTACACGTTAGTACGTAATAGAATATAACGTTATACGTTAGTACGTAATAGTATATAACGTTATACGTTAGTACATAACAGTATATAACGTTACACGTTATTACGTAATAGTATATAACGTTATACGTCATAACGTATCTGTATATAACGTTACACGTTAGTACGTAATAGTGTATAACGTTATACGTCATTACGTAATAGTATATAACGTTATACGTTATTACGTAATAGTATATAACGTTTTACGTTATTACGTATTAGTATATAACGTTACACGTTATTACGTAATAGTATATAACGTTATACGTCATTACGTATTTGTATATAACGTAATACGTTGTTACGTATTAGTTTTTGACGATATACGTTAGTACGTAATAGTATATAACGTTATACGGCATCAGGTAATACTATATAACGTTACACGTTAGTACGTAATAGTATATAACGTTGTACGTCATTACGTATTTGTATATAACGTAATACGTTGTTACGTATTAGTTTTTGACGTTATACGTTAGTACGTAATAGTATATAACGTTATACGGCATCAGGTAATACTATATAACGTTACACGTTAGTACGTAATAGTATATAACGTTATACGTTACTACGTAATAGAACATAACGTTATACGTTAGTACCTATTAGTATATAACGTTATACGTCATTACGTACTAGTATATAACGTTATACGTTAGTACGTAATAGTATATAACGTTATACGTTAGTACGTAACAGTATATAACGTTATACGTTAGTACGTAATAGCATATAACGTTATACGTTATTACGTAATAGGATATAACATTATACGTTAGTACGTAATAGTATATAACGCTATACGTAACCAGGTAATACTATATAACGTTACACGTTAGTACGTAATAGAATATAACGTTATACGTTAGTACGTAATAGGATATAACGTTATTCGTTATAAGGTAATACTCAATAACGTTATACGTCATTACATAATGGTATAACGTTATACGTCATTACGTAATAGTATATAACGTTATGCGTTATTACGTAATAGTATATAACGTTATACGTTATTACGTATTAGTATATAACGTTACACGTTATTACGTAATAGTATATAACGTTATACGTCATAACGTATATGTATATAACGTTATACGTTGTTACGTATTAGTATATATCGTTATACGTCATTACGTACTAGTATATAACGTTATACGTCATTACGTACTAGTATATAACGTTATACGTTAGTACGTAATAGTATATAACGTTATACGTCATTACGTATTAGATTATAACGTTATACGTTATTACGTATTAGTATATAACGTTACACGTTATTACGTAATAGTATATAACATTATACGTCATTACGTATTAGTTTATAACGTTACACGTTAGTACGTAATAGTATATAACGTTATACGTTAGTACGTAATATAATATGACGTTATACGTCATTACGTAATACTATATAACTTTACACGTTAGTACGTAATAGTATATAGCGTTATACGTTGTTACGTATTAGTATATAACGTTATACGTCATTACGTACTAGTATATAACGTTATACGTTAGTACGTAATAGTATATAACGTTATACGTTATTACGTATTAGTATATAACGTTATACGTCATCAGGTAATACTATATAACGTTACAAGTTAGTACTTAATAGATTATAACGTTATACGTTAGTACGTAATAGTATATAACGTTATACGATATTACGTATTAGTATATTACGTTATACGATATTACGTATTAGTATATAACGTTACACGTTATTACGTAATAGTATATATCGTTATAACTCATTACGTTTTAGTATATAACGTTATACGTCATTACGTATTAGTTTTTGACGTTATACGTTAGTACGTAATAGTATATAACGTTATACGGCATCAGGTAATACTATATAACGTTACACGTTAGTACGTAATAGTATATAACGTTATACGTTACTACGTAATAGAACATAACGTTATACGTTAGTACGTAATAGTATATAACGTTATACGACATCAGGTAATACTATATAACGTTACACGTTAGTACGTAATAGTGTATAACGTTATACGTCATTACGTAATAGTATATAACGTTATACGTTATTACGTAATAGTATATAACGTTTTACGTTATTACGTATTAGTATATAACGTTACACGTTATTACGTAATAGTATATAACGTTATACGTCATTACGTATTTGTATATAACGTAATACGTTGTTACGTATTAGTTTTTGACGTTATACGTTAGTACGTAATAGTATATAACGTTATACGGCATCAGGTAATACTATATAACGTTACACGTTAGTACGTAATAGTATATATATCGTTATACGTTACTACGTAATAGAACATAACGTTATACGTTAGTACGTATTAGTATATAACGTTATACGCCATAACGTATCTGTATATAACGTTATACGTTGTTACGTATTAGTATATATCGTTATACGTCATTACGTACTAGTATATAACGTTATACGTCATTACGTACTAGTATATAACGTTATACGTTAGTACGTAATAGTATATAACGTTATACGTCATTACGTATTAGATTATAACGTTATACGTTATTACGTATTAGTATATAACGTTACACGTTATTGCGTAATAGTATATAACATTATACGTCATTACGTATTAGTTTATAACGTTACACGTTAGTACGTAATAGTATATAACGTTATACGTCATTACGTATTAGATTATAACGTTATACGATATTACGTATTAGTATATAACGTTACACGTTATTACGTAATAGTATATAACATTATACGTCATTACGTATTAGTTTATAACGTTACACGTTAGTACGTAATAGTATATAACGTTATACGTTAGTACGTAATATAATATGACGTTATACGTCATTACGTAATACTATATAACTTTACACGTTAGTACGTAATAGTATATAGCGTTATACGTTGTTACGTATTAGTATATAACGTTATACGTCATTACGTACTAGTATATAACGTTATACGTTAGTACGTAATAGTATATAACGTTATACGTTATTACGTATTAGTATATAACGTTATACGTCATCAGGTAATACTATATAACGTTACAAGTTAGTACTTAATAGATTATAACGTTATACGTTAGTACGTAATAGTATATAACGTTATACGATATTACGTATTAGTATATTACGTTATACGATATTACGTATTAGTATATAACGTTACACGTTATTACGTAATAGTATATATCGTTATAACTCATTACGTTTTAGTATATAACGTTATACGTCATTACGTATTAGTTTTTGACGTTATACGTTAGTACGTAATAGTATATAACGTTATACGGCATCAGGTAATACTATATAACGTTACACGTTAGTACGTAATAGTATATAACGTTATACGTTACTACGTAATAGAACATAACGTTATACGTTAGTACGTAATAGTATATAACGTTATACGACATCAGGTAATACTATATAACGTTACACGTTAGTACGTAATAGTGTATAACGTTATACGTCATTACGTAATAGTATATAACGTTATACGTTATTACGTAATAGTATATAACGTTTTACGTTATTACGTATTAGTATATAACGTTACACGTTATTACGTAATAGTATATAACGTTATACGTCATTACGTATTTGTATATAACGTAATACGTTGTTACGTATTAGTTTTTGACGTTATACGTTAGTACGTAATAGTATATAACGTTATACGGCATCAGGTAATACTATATAACGTTACACGTTAGTACGTAATAGTATATAACGTTATACGTTACTACGTAATAGAACATAACGTTATACGTTAGTACGTATTAGTATATAACGTTATACGTCATTACGTACTAGTATATAACGTTATACGTTAGTACGTAATAGTATATAACGTTATACGTTAGTACGTAACAGTATATAACGTTATACGTTAGTACGTAATATCATATAACGTTATACGTTATTACGTAATAGGATATAACATTATACGATAGTACGTAATAGTATATAACGTTATACGTAATCAGGTAATACTATATAACGTTACACGTTAGTACGTAATAGAATATAACGTTATACGTTAGTACGTAATAGGATATAACGTTATACGTTATAAGGTAATACTCAATAACGTTATACGTCATTACATAATGGTATAACGTTATACGTCATTACGTAATAGTATATAACGTTATGCGTTATTACGTAATAGTATATAACGTTATACGTTATTACGTATTAGTATATAACGTTACACGTTATTACGTAATAGTATATAACGTTATACGTCATAACGTATTTGTATATAACGTTATACGTTGTTACGTATTAGTATATAACGTTATACGTCATTACGTACTAGTATATAACGTTATACGTCATTACGTACTAGTGTATAACGTTATACGTTAGTACGTAATAGTATATAGCGTTATACGTTATTACGTAATAATATATAACGTTATACGTCATCAGGTAATACTATATTACGTTACACGTTATTACGTAATAGTATATAACGTTATACGTTATCAGGTAATACTATATAACATTACACGTTAGTACGTAATAGTATATAACGTTATACGTTAGTACGTAATAGTATATAACGTTACACGATATTACGTATTAGTAAATAACGTTATACGATATTACGTATTAGTATATAACGTTACACGTTAGCACGTATTAGTTTATAACATTATACGTTAGTACGTAATAGTATATAACGTTATACGTCATTACGTATTAGTTTATGACGTTATACGTTGGTACGTAATAGTATATAACGTTATACGTCATCAGGTAATACTATATTACGTTACACGTTATTACGTAATAGTATACAACGTTATACGTCATCAGGTAATACTATATAACGTTACACGTTACTACGTACTAGTATATAACGTTATACGTCATTACGTACTAGTATATAACGTTATACTTTAGTACGTAATAATATATAACGTTATACGTCATTACGTATTAGTTTATAACGTTATACGTTATTACGTATTAGTATATAACGTTACACGTTATTACGTAATAGTATATAACATTACACCTCATTACGTATTAGTTTATAACGTTACACGTTAGTACGTAATAGTATATAACGTTATACGTTAGTACGTAATAGTATATAACGTTATACGTTAGTACGTAATAGTATATAGCGTTATGCGTCATTACGTAATAGTATATAACGTTACACATTAGCACGTAATAGTATATAACGTTATACGTTAGCACGTATTAGTTTATAACGTTATACGTTATTACGTATTAGTATATAACGTTACACGTTTTTACGTAATAGTATATAACATTATACGTCATTACGTATTAGTTTATAACGTTACACGTTAGTACGTAATAGTATATAACGTTATACGTCTTTACGTAATAGTGTATAACGTTATACGTTAGTGCGTAATAGTATATAACGTTATACGATATTACGTATTCTGTATAATACGTTATACGATATTACGTATTAGTATATAACGTTACACGTTATTACGTAATAGTATATAACGTTATACGTTAGTACGTAATAGTATATAACGTTATACGTTATTACGTAATAGGATATAACGTTATACGTTAGCACGTAATAGTATATAACGTTATACGATAGTACGTATTAGTTTATAACGTTATACGTTGGTACGTAATAGTATATAACGTTATACGTCATCAGGTAATACTATATTACGTTACACGTTATTACGTAATAGTATATAACGTTATACGTCATCAGGTAATACTATATAACGTTACACGTTACTACGTAATAGTATATAACGTTATACGTTATTACGTATTAGAATAGAACGTTATACGTCATTACGTACTGGTATATAACGTTATACGTTTGTACGTAATAGTATATAACGTTATACGTCATTAGGTAATACTATATAACGTTACACGTTATTACGTAATAGTATATAACGTTACACGTCATCAGGTAATACTATATAACGTTACACGTTAGTACGTAATAGTATATAACGTTATACGTTAGTACGTAATAGTATATAACGTTACACGTTATTACGTAATAGTATATAACGTTATACGTCATTACGTAATAGTATATAACGTCACACGTTAGCACGTAATAGTATATAACGTTATACGTTAGCACGTAATAGTACAGTAGCGGACAAAAGTTTAAGACGATGATTTGTAAACCGGATTACAAACATCTTATACGCATATTGTTCTTCTATTCGGTTTGTCTCTTTGGAATAACGTAGCTGTATGTTTGACCTTCGTAACCTCAGACAGTCAGTTGTTAAATACAAACAATGTAGGAGTTACAACAGTTAGTTACCGCCTAGCACTTGGAAACAGTGGACATTAGTTTAAGACGATCTGTGTAAAACGTGAGTACGAGTACAGTTTTTGAACATTTTGATTCTGGAATGTCAAAATCATTGTTTAGTGTACCTTTTATTGCTTAAAATTCATTTAGGTAGGAACAGACTATGGGTAAATCAAAGAATTTACTTGAAAACGAAAGGGAACAAATCGTAAGGCTGCGAAAGCAAAGTAAAACCTTCACCGAAATAGCAAATATAGTGAACAGGTCAGAAACAGCTTGTAAACAAGCTTGGTATAAATGTTTAAAGACAGGCATGTATTGCGATCAACCGAAAAACGGAAGACCACGGAAAACAACACCGAAAATGGATCGCCGGATTCATCGATTGAGCGAAAAGGATCGTTTTCGTAGTGCAAATAATATTGCTGCGGAGATAAACTATGAAAACGATACACAAATTAGTGCTAGAACTGTTAGGAGAAGATTAGAAGACTTTAACTTAAGAGGACGAAAACCCCAAAAGAAACCACTGCTGAGTTCTAGGAATCGAAAAAGACGACTTGCATTTGCTAAAGCTCATAAGCATTGGACAAGTGAAGATTGGCAAAAGGTATTGTTTTCTGACGAATCGAAATTCAATCGCGTCTGTTCTGACGGGATACGGTACGTTAGACGTCGAATTGGCGAAAGTTTGAAAACACAGTGCGTTTTAAAAACTCTTAAACATGGTGGTGGCAACGTTATGGTGTGGGCGTGTTTTTCTCGAAGCGGCCCTGGTCCGATATGTCGTATCAATGGAATTATGGACCGTTTTCAATACAAGGACATACTCAAGAACACAATGTTACCTTTTGCACGCAACAATATGAGTGATGATTTTATTTTTCAAAATGATAATGATCCGAAGCACACGGCTCGGGTTGTGAAACAGTTTTTTCAAGAAGAAAATATCACCGTGCTGCCGTGGCCGTCGCAATCACCAGACATTAACCCAATCGAGAATTTGTGAAGCATCATAAAAAAGACAGTACAAGGTTATAAACCGAAAAATTTAAATGAACTTTACTCTACGATTGAAACAGCCTGGAATAATATTACGGTAGATTAATATAAAAAATTAATAGATTCTATGCCAAGAAGATGTACCGAAGGGATAAGAAATAACGGATATTGAACAAAATATTGAATTTAAACAAAAATTGTGTATATTTTTTAACCAAAAATTAATATTTTTTGTATAGTCTTAAACTTTTGACCGACGAAATATTATACAGATTTCGTTCCTTTTTTATAACTTAGCTATTGAGCAAAATATCAAAATGAAATTTTTTTTCTAAGTGTACAAACAAATGTACAATTAGTTAATACCAAAAGTAGAACACCGTATTTATATTTTTTATGGAAAGTAAATCAATTATTTATTTCTTCCATTTCGTCTTAAACTTTTGTCCGCTACTGTACGTTAGTACGTAATAGGATATGACGTTATAGGTCATTACGTAATACTATATAACGTTATGGGTTAGTACGTAATAGTATATAGCGTTATACGTCATTACGTAATAGTATATAACGTTATACGTTAGCACGTATTAGTTTATAACGTTATACGCTAGTACGTAATAGTATATAACGTTATACGTTAGTACGTAATAGTATATAACGTTATACGTTATTACGTAATAGGATATAACGTTATACGTTAGCACGTAATAGTATATATCGTTATACGTTAGTACGTAATAGTGTATAACGATATACGTTATTACGTATTAGTACATAACGTTATACGTTGTTACGTATTAGTATATAACGTTATACGTCATTACGTACTAGTATATAACGTTATACGTTAGTACGTAATAGTATATAACGTTATACGTTAGTACGTAATAGTATATAACGTTATACGTTATTACGTAATAGGATATAACGTTATACGTTAGCACGTAATAGTATATAACGTTATACGATAGTACGTATTAGTTTATAACGTTATACGTTGGTACGTAATAGTATATAACGTTATACGTCATCAGGTAATACTATATTACGTTACACGTTATTACGTAATAGTATATAACGTTATACGTCATCAGGTAATACTATATAACGTTACACGTTACTACGTAATAGTATATAACGTTATACGTTATTACGTATTAGAATAGAACGTTATACGTCATTACGTACTGGTATATAACGTTATACGTTTGTACGTAATAGTATATAACGTTATACGTCATTAGGTAATACTATATAACGTTACACGTTATTACGTAATAGTATATAACGTTACACGTCATCAGGTAATACTATATAACGTTACACGTTAGTACGTAATAGTATATAACGTTATACGTTAGTACGTAATAGTATATAACGTTACACGTTATTACGTAATAGTATATAACGTTATACGTCATTACGTAATAGTATATAACGTCACACGTTAGCACGTAATAGTATATAACGTTATACGTTAGCACGTAATAGTATATAACGTTATACCTTAGTACGTATTAGTTTATAACGTTATACGATAGTACGTAATAGTATATAACGTTATACGTCATTACGTATTTGTATATAACGTTATACGTTGTTGCGTATTAGTATATAACGTTATACGGCATCAGGTAATACTATATAACGTTACACGTTAGTACGTAATATTATATAACGTTATACGTTAGTACGCAATAGAACATAACGTTATACGTTAGTACGTAATAGTATATAACGTTATACGACATCAGGTAATACTATATAACGTTACACGTTAGTACGTAATAGTGTATAACGATATACGTTAGTACGTAATAGTATAGAACGTTATACGTTAGTACGTAATAGTATATAAAGTTATACGTTATTACGTAATAGGATATAACGTTATAGGTTAGTACGTAATAGTATATAACGTTATACGTCATCAGGTAATACTATATAACGTTATACGATATTACGTATTAGTATATTACGTTATACGATATTACGTATTAGTATATAACGTTACACGTTATTACGTTATAGTATATATCGTTATAAGTCATTACGTATTAGTTTCTAACGTTCTACGTTAGTACGTAATAGTATATAACGTTATACGACATCAGGTAATACTATATAACGTTACACGTTAGTACGTAATAGTGCATAACGATATACGTTAGTGCGTAATAGTATATAACGTTATACGTTAGTACGTAATAGTATATAACGTTATACGTTATTACGTAATAGGATATAACGTTATACGTTAGTACGTAATAGTATATAACGTTATACGTCCTCAGGTAATACTATATAACGTTACAAGTTAGTACGTAATAGGTTATAACGTTATACGTTAGTACGTAATAGGATATAACGTTATACGTTATAAGGTAATACTCAATAACGTTATACGTCATTGCATAATAGTATATAACGTTATACGTCATTACGTAATAGTATATATCGTTATACGTTATTACATATTAGTATATAACGTTATACGTCTTTACGTAATAGTGTATAACGTTATACGTTAGTGCGTAATAGTATATAACGTTATACGATATTACGTATTAGTATATTACGTTATACGATATTACGTATTAGTATATAACGTTACACGTTATTACGTAATAGTATATATCGTTATAAGTCATTACGTATTAGTTTATAACGTTCTACGTTAGTACGTAATTGTATATAGCGTTATACGTTATTACGTAATAATATATAACGTTATACGTCATCAGGTAATACTATATTACGTTACACGTTATTACGTAATAGTATATAACGTTATACGTTATCAGGTAATACTATATAACGTTACACGTTAGTACGCAATAATATATAACATTATACGTTAGTACGTAATAGTATATAACGTTACACGATATTACGTGTTAGTATATAACGTTGTACGATATTACGTATTAGTATATAACGTTACACGTTAGCACGTATTAGTTTATAACGTTATACGTTAGTACGTAATAGTATATAACGTTACACGTCATTACGTATTAGTTTATGACGTTATACGTTAGTACGTAATAGTATATAACGTTATACGGCATCAGGTAATACTATATAACGTTACAAGTTAGTACGTAATAGATTATAACGTTATACGTTAGTACGTAATAGGATATAACGTTATACGTTATAAGGTAATACTCAATAACGTTATACGTCATTACGTAATAGTATATAACGTTATACGTCATTACGTAATAGTATATAACGTTATACGTTATTACGTATTAGTATATAACGTTATACGTCTTTACGTAATAGTGTATAACGTTATACGTTAGTGCGTAATAGTATATAACGTTATACGATATTACGTATTCTGTATAATACGTTATACGATATTACGTATTAGTATATAACGTTACACGTTATTACGTAATAGTATATATCGTTATAAGTCATTACGTATTAGTTTATAACGTTCTACGTTAGTACGTAATAGTATACAGCGTTATCCGTTATTACGTAATAATATATAACGTTATACGTTAGTACGTAATAGTATATAACGTTATACGTTAGTACGTAATAGTATATAACGTTACACGTTATTACGTAATAGTATATAACGTTATACGTCATTACGTAATAGTATATAACGTCATACGTTAGCACGTAATAGTATATAACGTTATACGTTAGCACGTAATAGTATATAACGTTATACCTTAGTACGTATTAGTATATAACGTTATACGTCATTACGTACTAGTATATAACGTTATACGTTAGTACGTAATAGTATATAACGTTATACGTTAGTACGTAACAGTATATAACGTTATACGTTAGTACGTAATAGCATATAACGTTATACGTTATTACGTAATAGGATATAACGTTATACGTTAGTACGTAATAGTATATAACGTTATACGTCATCAGTTAATACTATATAACATTACACGTTAGTATGTAACAGAATATAACGTTATACGTTAGTACGTAATAGGATATAACGTTATACGTTATAAGGTAATACTCAATAACGTTATACGTCATTACATAATGGTATAACGTTATACGTCATAACGTAATAGTATATAACGTTATGCGTTATTACGTAATAGTATATAACGTTATACGTTATTACGTATTAGTATATAACGTTAAACGTTATTACGTAATAGTATATAACGTTATACGTCATTACGTATTAGTTTATAACGTTACACGTTAGCACGTAATAGTATATAACGTTATACGACATCAGGTAATACTATATAACGTTACACGTTAGTACGTAATAGTATATAACGTCATAAGTTAGTACGTAATATTACATAACGTTATACGTTAGTACGTAATAGTATATAACGTTATACGACATCAGGTAATACTATATAACGTTATACGTTAGTACGTAATAGTGTATAACGATATACGTTATTACGTATTAGTACATAACGTTATTCGTTGTTCAGTATTAGTATATAACGTTATACGTCATTACGTACTAGTATATAACGTTATACGTTAGTACGTAATAGTATATAACGTTATACGTCCTCAGGTAATACTATATAACGTTACAAGTTAGTACGTAATAGATTATAACGATATACGTTAGTACGTAATAGTATATAACGTTATACGTCACATCGTATTAGTTTATGACGTTATACGTTAGTACGTAATAGTATATAACGTTATACGGCATCAGGTAATACTATATAACGTTACACGTTAGTACGTAATAGTGTATAACGTTATACGTCATTACGTAATAGTATATAACGTTATACGTCATTAGGTAATACTATATAACGTTACACGTTATTACGTAATAGTATATAACGTTATACGTCATTACGTAATAGTATATAACGTCACACGTTAGCACGTAATAGTATATAACGTTATACGTTAGCACGTAATAGTATATAACGTTATACCTTAGTACGTATTAGTTTATAACGTTATACGATAGTACGTAATAGTATATAACGTTATACGTCATTACGTATTTGTATATAACGTTATACGTTATTACGTATTAGTATATAACGTTACACGTTATTACGTAATAGTATATAACATTATACGTTAGTACGTAATAGTATATAACGTTATACGTTAGTACGTAATAGTATATAACGTTACACGTTATTACGTAATAGTATATAACGTTATACGTCATTACGTAATAGTATATAACGTCACACGTTAGCACGTAATAGTATATAACGTTATACGTTAGCACGTAATAGTATATAACGTTATACCTTAGTACGTATTAGTTTATAACGTTATACGATAGTACGTAATAGTATATAACGTTATACATCATTACGTATTTGTATATAACGTTATACGTTGTTGCGTATTAGTATATAACGTTATACGGCATCAGGTAATACTATATAACGTTACACGTTAGTACGTAATAGTATATAACGTTATACGTTAGAACGCAATAGAACATAACGTTATACGTTAGTACGTAATAGTATATAACGTTATACGACATCAGGTAATACTATATAACGTTACACGTTATTACGTAATAGTGTATAACGATATACGTTAGTACGTAATAGTATAGAACGTTATACGTTAGTACGTAATAGTATATAAAGTTATACGTTATTACGTAATAGGATATAACGTTATAGGTTAGTACGTAATAGTATATAACGTTATACGTCATCAGGTAATACTATATAACGTTATACGATATTACGTATTAGTATATTACGTTATACGATATTACGTATTAGTATATAACGTTACACGTTATTACGTTATAGTATATATCGTTATAAGTCATTACGTATTAGTTACTAACGTTCTACGTTAGTACGTAATAGTATATAACGTTATACGACATCAGGTAATACTATATAACGTTACACGTTAGTACGTAATAGTGTATAACGATATACGTTAGTGCGTAATAGTATATAACGTTATACGTTAGTACGTAATAGTATATAACGTTATACGTTATTACGTAATAGGATATAACGTTATACGTTAGTACGTAATAGTATATAACGTTATACGTCCTCAGGTAATACTATATAACGTTACAAGTTAGTACGTAATAGGTTATAACGTTATACGTTAGTACGTAATAGGATATAACGTTATACGTTATAAGGTAATAATCAATAACGTTATACGTCATTACATAATAGTATATAACGTTATACGTCATTACGTAATAGTATATATCGTTATACGTTATTACATATTAGTATATAACGTTATACGTCTTTACGTAATAGTGTATAACGTTATACGTTAGTGCGTAATAGTATATAACGTTATACGATATTACGTATTAGTATATTACGTTATACGATATTACGTATTAGTATATAACGTTACACGTTATTACGTAATAGTATATATCGTTATAAGTCATTACGTATTAGTTTATAACGTTCTACGTTAGTACGTAATTGTATATAGCGTTATACGTTATTACGTAATAATATATAACGTTATACGTCATCAGGTAATACTATATTACGTTACACGTTATTTCGTAATAGTATATAACGTTATACGTTATCAGGTAATACTATATAACGTTACACGTTAGTACGTAATAATATATAACATTATACGTTAGTACGTAATAGTATATAACGTTACACGATATTACGTATTAGTATATAACGTTGTACGATATTACGTATTAGTATATAACGTTACACGTTAGCACGTATTAGTTTATAACGTTATACGTTAGTACGTAATAGTATATAACGTTACACGTCATTACGTATTAGTTTATGACGTTATACGTTAGTACGTAATAGTATATAACGTTATACGGCATCAGGTAATACTATATAACGTTACAAGTTAGTACGTAATAGATTATAACGTTATACGTTAGTACGTAATAGGATATAACGTTATGCGTTATAAGGTAATACTCAATAACGTTATACGTCATTACGTAATAGTATATAACGTTATACGTCATTACGTAATAGTATATAACGTTATACGTTATTACGTATTAGTATATAACGTTATACGTCTTTACGTAATAGTGTATAACGTTATACGTTAGTGCGTAATAGTATATAACGTTATACGATATTACGTATTCTGTATAATACGTTATACGATATTACGTATTAGTATATAACGTTACACGTTATTACGTAATAGTATATATCGTTATAAGTCATTACGTAATAGTATATAATGTTACACGTCATCAGGTAATACTATATAACGTTACACGTTAGTACGTAATAGGATATAACGTTATACGATATTACGTATTAGTATATTACTTTATACGATATTACGTATTAGTATATAACGTTACACGATATTACGTATTAGTATATAACGTTACACGTTAGCACGTATTAGTTTATAACATTATACGTTAGTACGTAATAGTATATAACGTTATACGTCACATCGTATTAGTTTATGACGTTATACGTTAGTACGTAATAGTATATAACGTTATACGGCATCAGGTAATACTATATAACGTTACACGTTAGTACGTAGTAGTATATAACGTTATACGTTAGTACGTAATAGAACATAACATTATACGTTAGTACGTAATAGTATATAACGTTATACGACATCAGGTAATACTATATAACGTTACACGTTAGTACGTAATAGTGTATAACGTTATACGTCATTACGTAATAGTATATAACGTTATACGTCATTAGGTAATACTATATAACGTTACACGTTATTACGTAATAGTATATAATGTTACACGTCATCAGGTAATACTATATAACGTTACACGTTAGTACGTAATAGGATATAACGTTATACGTTAGTACGTAATTGTACATAACGTTATACGTCATCAGGTAATACTATATAACGTTATACGTCATTACGTACTAGTATATAACGTTATACGTTAGTGCGTAATAGTATATAACGTTATACGATATTACGTATTAGTATATTACGTTATACGATATTACGTATTAGTATATAACGTTACACGTTATTACGTAATAGTATATATCGTTATAAGTCATTACGTATTAGTTTATAACGTTCTACGTTAGTACGTAATTGTATATAGCATTATACGTTATTACGTAATAATATATAACGTTATACGTCATCAGGTAATACTATATAACGTTACACGTTAGTACGTAATAGTGTATAACGTTATACGTCATTACGTAATAGTATATAACGTTATACGTCATTAGGTAATACTATATAACGTTACACGTTATTACGTAATAGTATATAATGTTACACGTCATCAGGTAATACTATATAACGTTACACGTTAGTACGTAATAGGATATAACGTTATACGTCATTACGTAATAGTATATATCGTTATACGTTATTACATATTAGTATATAACGTTATACGTCTTTACGTAATAGTGTATAACGTTATACGTTAGTGCGTAATAGTATATAACGTTATACGATATTACGTATTAGTATATTACGTTATACGATATTACGTATTAGTATATAACGTTACACGTTATTACGTAATAGTATATATCGTTATAAGTCATTACGTATTAGTTTATAACGTTCTACGTTAGTACGTAATTGTATATAGCGTTATACGTTATTACGTAATAATATATAACGTTATACGTCATCAGGTAATACTATATTACGTTACACGTTATTACGTAATAGTATATAACGTTATACGTTATCAGGTAATACTATATAACGTTACACGTTAGTACGTAATAATATATAACATTATACGTTAGTACGTAATAGTATATAACGTTACACGATATTACGTATTAGTATATAACGTTGTACGATATTACGTATTAGTATATAACGTTACACGTTAGCACGTATTAGTTTATAACGTTATACGTTAGTACGTAATAGTATATAACGTTACACGTCAGTACGTATTAGTTTATGACGTTATACGTTAGTACGTAATAGTATATAACGTTATACGGCATCAGGTAATACTATATAACGTTACAAGTTAGTACGTAATAGATTATAACGTTATACGTTAGTACGTAATAGGATATAACGTTATACGTTATAAGGTAATACTCAATAACGTTATACGTCATTACGTAATAGTATATAACGTTATACGTTATTACGTAATAGTATATAACGTTATACGTTATTACGTATTAGTATATAACGTTATACGTCTTTACGTAATAGTGTATAACGTTATACGTTAGTGCGTAATAGTATATAACGTTATACGATATTACGTATTCTGTATAATACGTTATACGATATTACGTATTAGTATATAACGTTACACGTTATTACGTAATAGTATATATCGTTATAAGTCATTACGTATTAGTTTATAACGTTCTACGTTAGTACGTAATAGTATACAGCGTTATCCGTTATTACGTAATAATATATAACGTTATACGTTAGTACGTAATAGTATATAACGTTATACGTTAGTACGTAATAGTATATAACGTTACACGTTATTACGTAATAGTATATAACGTTATACGTCATTACGTAATAGTATAAAACGTCATACGTTAGCACGTAATAGTATATAACGTTATACGTTAGCACGTAATAGTATATAACGTTATACCTTAGTACGTATTAGTATATAACGTTATACGACATCAGGTAATACTATATAACGTTACACGTTAGTACGTAATAGTGTATAACGTTATACGTCATTACGTAATAGTATATAACGTTATACGTCATTAGGTAATACTATATAACGTTACACGTTATTACGTAATAGTATATAACGTTATACGTTATCAGGTAATACTATATAACATTACACGTTAGTACGTAATAGTATATAACGTTATACGTTAGTACGTAATAGTATATAACGTTACACGATATTACGTATTAGTAAATAACGTTATACGATATTACGTATTAGTATATAACGTTACACGTTAGCACGTATTAGTTTATAACATTATACGTTAGTACGTAATAGTATATAACGTTATACGTCATCAGGTAATACTATATTACGTTACACGTTATTACGTAATAGTATACAACGTTATACGTCATCAGGTAATACTGTATAACGTTACACGTTACTACGTACTAGTATATAACGTTATACGTCACTACGTACTAGTATATAACGTTATACGTTAGTACGTAATAGTATATAACGTTATACGTCATTACGTATTAGTTTATAACGTTATACGTTATTACGTATTAGTATATAACGTTACACGTTATTACGTAATAGTATATAACATTATACGTTAGTACGTAATAGTATATAACGTTATACGTTATTACGTATTAGTATATAACGTTATACGTCTTTACGTAATAGTGTATAACGTTATACGTTGGTACGTAATAGTATATAACGTTATACGTTATTACGTATTAGTATATAACGTTATACGTCTTTACGTAATAGTGTATAACGTTATACGTTGGTACGTAATAGTATATAACGTTATACGTTAGTACGTAATAGTATATAACGTTATACGTCCTCAGGTAATACTATATAACGTTACAAGTTAGTACGTAATAGATTATAACGTTATACGTTAGTACGTAATAGTATATAGCGTTATACGTCATTACGTAATAGTATATAACGTTACACATTAGCACGTAATAGTATATAACGTTATACGGCATCAGGTAATACTATATAACGTTACACGTTAGTACGTAATAGTGTATAACGTTATACGTTAGCACGTAATAGTACATAACGTTATACGTTAGTACGTAATAGTATATAACGTTATACGTTAGTACGTAATAGTATATAACGTTATACGTCCTCAGGTAATACTATATAACGTTACAAGTTAGTACGTAATAGATTATAACGTTATACGTTAGTACGTAATAGGATATAACGTTATACGTTATAAGATAATACTCAATAACGTTATACGTCATTACATAATAGTATATAACGTTATACGTCATTACGTAATAGTATATAACGTTATACGTTATTACGTATTAGTATATAACGTTATACGTCTTTACGTAATAGTGTATAACGTTATACGTTAGTGCGTAATAGTATATAACGTTATACGATATTACGTATTAGTATATTACTTTATACGATATTACGTATTAGTATATAACGTTACACGATATTACGTATTAGTATATAACGTTACACGTTAGCACGTATTAGTTTATAACGTTATACGTTAGTACGTAATAGTATATAACGTTATACGTCACATCGTATTAGTTTATGACGTTATACGTTAGTACGTAATAGTATATAACGTTATACGGCATCAGGTAATACTATATAACGTTACACGTTAGTACGTAATAGTATATAACGTTATACGTTAGTACGTAATAGAACATAACATTATACGTTAGTACGTAATAGTATATAACGTTATACGTCATTACGTATTAGTTTATAACGTTATACGTTATTACGTATTAGTATATAACGTTACACGTTATTACGTAATAGTATATAACATTATACGTTAGTACGTAATAGTATATAACGTTATACGTTAGTACGTAATAGTATATAACGTTATACGTCATCAGGTAATACTGTATAACGTTACACGTTACTACGTACTAGTATATAACGTTATACGTCACTACGTACTAGTATATAACGTTATACGTTAGTACGTAATAGTATATAACGTTATACGTCATTACGTATTAGTTTATAACGTTATACGTTATTACGTATTAGTATATAACGTTACACGTTATTACGTAATAGTATATAACATTATACGTTAGTACGTAATAGTATATAACGTTATACGTTAGTACGTAATAATATATAACGTTATACGTTATTACGTAATAGGATATAACGTTATACGTCATCAGGTAATACTATATTACGTTACACGTTATTACGTAATAGTATATAACGTTATACGACATCAGGTAATACTATATAACGTTACACGTTAGTACGTAATAGTATATAACGTTATACGTTAGTACCTAATAATATATAACGTTATACGACATCAGGTAATACTATATAACGTTACACGTTAGTACGTAATACTGTATAACGATATACGTTAGTACGTAATAGTATATAACGTTATACGTTAGTACGTAATAGTATATAACGTTATACGTTATTACGTAATAGGATATAACGTTATACGTTAGTACGTAATAGTATATAACGTTATACGTCATCAGGTAATACTATATAACGTTACAAGTTAGTACGTAATAGATTATAACGTTATACGTTTGTACGTAATAGGATACAACGTTATACGTTACAAGGTAATACTCAATAACGTTATACGTCATTACATAGTAGTATATAACGTTATACGTCATTACGTAATAGTATATAACGTTATACGTTATTACGTATTAGTATATAACGTTATACGTCTTTACGTAATAGTGTATAACGTTATACGTTAGTACGTAATAGTATATAGCGTTATACGTTATTACGTAATAATATATAACGTTATACGTCATCAGGTAATACTATATTACGTTACACGTTATTACGTAATAGTATATAACGTTATACGTTATCAGGTAATACTATATAACATTACACGTTAGTACGTAATAGTATATAACGTTATACGTTAGTACGTAATAGTATATAACGTTACACGATATTACGTATTAGTAAATAACGTTATACGATATTACGTATTAGTATATAACGTTACACGTTATTACGTAATAGTATATAACATTATACGTTAGTACGTAATAGTATATAACGTTATACGTTAGTACGTAATAGTATATAACGTTATACGTCATCAGGTAATACTGTATAACGTTACACGTTACTACGTACTAGTATATAACGTTATACGTCCTCAGGTAATACTATATAACGTTACAAGTTAGTACGTAATAGATTATAACGTTATACGTTAGTACGTAATAGTATATAGCGTTATACGTCATTACGTAATAGTATATAACGTTATACGTCATTACGTATTAGTTTATAACGTTATACGTTATTACGTATTAGTATATAACGTTACACGTTATTACGTAATAGTATATAACATTATACGTTAGTACGTAATAGTATATAACGTTATACGTTAGTACGTAATAGTATATAACGTTATACGTCACATCGTATTAGTTTATGACGTTATACGTTAGTACGTAATAGTATATAACGTTATACGGCATCAGGTAATACTATATAACGTTACAAGTTAGTACGTAATAGATTATAACGTTATACGTTAGTACGTAATAGGATATAACGTTATACGTTATAAGATAATACTCAATAACGTTATACGTCATTACATAATAGTATATAACGTTATACGTCATTACGTAATAGTATATAACGTTATACGTTATTACGTATTAGTATATAACGTTATACGTCTTTACGTAATAGTGTATAACGTTATACGTTAGTGCGTAATAGTATATAACGTTATACGATATTACGTATTAGTATATTACTTTATACGATATTACGTATTAGTATATAACGTTACACGATATTACGTATTAGTATATAACGTTACACGTTAGCACGTATTAGTTTATAACGTTATACGTTAGTACGTAATAGTATATAACGTTATACGTCACATCGTATTAGTTTATGACGTTATACGTTAGTACGTAATAGTATATAACGTTATACGACATCAGGTAATACTATATAACGTTACACGTTAGTACGTAATACTGTATAACGATATACGTTAGTACGTAATAGTATATAACGTTATACGTTAGTACGTAATAGTATATAACGTTATACGTCCTCAGGTAATACTATATAACGTTACAAGTTAGTACGTAATAGATTATAACGTTATACGTTAGTACGTAATAGTATATAGCGTTATACGTCATTACGTAATAGTATATAACGTTACACATTAGCACGTAATAGTATATAACGTTATACGGCATCAGGTAATACTATATAACGTTACACGTTAGTACGTAATAGTGTATAACGTTATACGTTAGCACGTAATAGTACATAACGTTATACGTTAGTACGTAATAGTATATAACGTTATACGTTAGTACGTAATAGTATATAACGTTATACGTCCTCAGGTAATACTATATAACGTTACAAGTTAGTACGTAATAGATTATAACGTTATACGTTAGTACGTAATAGGATATAACGTTATACGTTATAAGATAATACTCAATAACGTTATACGTCATTACATAATAGTATATAACGTTATACGTCATTACGTAATAGTATATAACGTTATACGTTATTACGTATTAGTATATAACGTTATACGTCTTTACGTAATAGTGTATAACGTTATACGTTAGTGCGTAATAGTATATAACGTTATACGATATTACGTATTAGTATATTACTTTATACGATATTACGTATTAGTATATAACGTTACACGATATTACGTATTAGTATATAACGTTACACGTTAGCACGTATTAGTTTATAACGTTATACGTTAGTACGTAATAGTATATAACGTTATACGTCACATCGTATTAGTTTATGACGTTATACGTTAGTACGTAATAGTATATAACGTTATACGGCATCAGGTAATACTATATAACGTTACACGTTAGTACGTAATAGTATATAACGTTATACGTTAGTACGTAATAGAACATAACATTATACGTTAGTACGTAATAGTATATAACGTTATACGTCATTACGTATTAGTTTATAACGTTATACGTTATTACGTATTAGTATATAACGTTACACGTTATTACGTAATAGTATATAACATTATACGTTAGTACGTAATAGTATATAACGTTATACGTTAGTACGTAATAGTATATAACGTTATACGTCATCAGGTAATACTGTATAACGTTACACGTTACTACGTACTAGTATATAACGTTATACGTCACTACGTACTAGTATATAACGTTATACGTTAGTACGTAATAGTATATAACGTTATACGTCATTACGTATTAGTTTATAACGTTATACGTTATTACGTATTAGTATATAACGTTACACGTTATTACGTAATAGTATATTACGTTATACGTTATAACGTAATAGTATATAACGTTATACGTTAGTACGTAATAATATATAACGTAATACGTTATTGCGTAATAGGATATAACGTTATACGTCATCAGGTAATACTATATTACGTTACACGTTATTACGTAATAGTATATAACGTTATACGACATCAGGTAATACTATATAACGTTACACGTTAGTACGTAATAGTATATAACGTTATACGTTAGTACGTAATAATATATAACGTTATACGACATCAGGTAATACTATATAACGTTACACGTTAGTACGTAATACTGTATAACGATATACGTTAGTACGTAATAGTATATAACGTTATACGTTAGTACGTAATAGTATATAACGTTATACGTTATTACGTAATAGGATATAACGTTATACGTTAGTAAGTAATAGTATATAACGTTATACGTCATCAGGTAATACTATATAACGTTACAAGTTAGTACGTAATAGATTATAACGTTATACGTTTGTACGTAATAGGATACAACGTTATACGTTACAAGGTAATACTCAATAACGTTATACGTCATTACATAGTAGTATATAACGTTATACGTCATTACGTAATAGTATATAACGTTATACGTTATTACGTATTAGTATATAACGTTATACGTCTTTACGTAATAGTGTATAACGTTATACGTTAGTACGTAATAGTATATAGCGTTATACGTTATTACGTAATAATATATAACGTTATACGTCATCAGGTAATACTATATTACGTTACACGTTATTACGTAATAGTATATAACGTTATACGTTATCAGGTAATACTATATAACATTACACGTTAGTACGTAATAGTATATAACGTTATACGTTAGTACGTAATAGTATATAACGTTACACGATATTACGTATTAGTAAATAACGTTATACGATATTACGTATTAGTATATAACGTTACACGTTAGCACGTATTAGTTTATAACATTATACGTTAGTACGTAATAGTATATAACGTCATACGTCATTACGTATTAGTTTATGACGTTATACGTTGGTACGTAATAGTATATAACGTTATACGTCATCAGGTAATACTATATTACGTTACACGTTATTACGTAATAGTATACAACGTTATACGTCATCAGGTAATACTATATAACGTTACACGTTACTACGTACTAGTATATAACGTTATACGTCATTACGTACTAGTATATAACGTTATACTTTAGTACGTAATAATATATAACGTTATACGTCATTACGTATTAGTTTATAACGTTATACGTTATTACGTATTAGTATATAACGTTACACGTTATTACGTAATAGTATATAACATTATACGTCATTACGTATTAGTTTATAACGTTACACGTTAGTACGTAATAGTATATAACGTTATACGTTAGTACGTAATAGTATATGACGTTATACGTTAGTACGTAATAGTATATAACGTTATACGTTAGTACGTAATAGTATATAGCGTTATACGTCATTACGTAATAGTATATAACGTTACACATTAGCACGTAATAGTATATAACGTTATACGTTAGCACGTAATAGTACATAACGTTATACGTTAGTACGTAATAGTATATAACGTTATACGTCATCAGGTAATACTATATAACGTTACAAGTTAGTACGTAATAGATTATAACGTTATACGTTTGTACATAATAGGATACAACGTTATACGTTACAAGGTAATACTCAATAACGTTATACGTCATTACATAGTAGTATATAACGTTATACGTCATTACGTAATAGTATATAACGTTATACGTTATTACGTATTAGTATATAACGTTATACGTCTTTACGTAATAGTATATAACGTTACACGTTAGCACGTAATAGTATATAGCGTTATACGTTATTACGTAATAATATATAACGTTATACGTCATTACGTATTAGTTTATGACGTTATACGTTGGTACGTAATAGTATATAACGTTATACGTCATCAGGTAATACTATATTACGTTACACGTTATTACGTAATAGTATACAACGTTATACGTCATCAGGTAATACTATATAACGTTACACGTTACTACGTACTAGTATATAACGTTATACGTCATTACGTACTAGTACATAACGTTATACTTTAGTACGTAATAATATATAACGTTATACGTCATTACGTATTAGTTTATAACGTTATACGTCATTACGTATTAGTATATAACGTTACACGTTATTACGTAATAGTATATAACATTATACGTCATTACGTATTAGTTTATAACGTTACACGTTAGTACGTAATAGTATATAACGTTATACGTTAGTACGTAATAGTATATAACGTTATACGTTAGTACGTAATAGTATATAACCTTATACGTTAGTACGTAATAGTATATAGCGTTATACGTCATTACGTAATAGTATATAACGTTACACATTAGCACGTAAGAGTATATAACGTTATACGTTAGCACGTAATAGTACATAACGTTATACGTTAGTACGTAATAGTATATAACGTTATACGTTAGCACGTAATAGTACATAACGTTATACGTTAGTACGTAATAGTATATAACGTTATACGTTAGTACGTAATAGTATATAACGTTATACGTTATTACGTAATAGGATATAACGTTATACGTTAGCACGTAATAGTACATAACGTTATACGTTAGTACGTAATAGTATATAACGTTATACGACATCATGTAATACTATATAACGATATACGTTAGTACGTAATAGTGTATAACGATATACGTTATTACGTATTAGTACATAACGTTATTCGTTGTTCCGTATTAGTATATAACGTTATACGTCATTACGTACTAGTATATAACGTTATACGTTAGTACGTAATAGTATATAACGTTATACGTCCTCAGGTAATACTATATAACGTTACAAGTTAGTACGTAATAGATTATAACGTTATACGTTAGTACGTAATAGGATATAACGTTATACGTTATAAGATAATACTCAATAACGTTATACCTCATTACATAATAGTATATAACGTTATACGTCATTACGTAATAGTATATAACGTTATACGTTATTACGTATTACTATATAACGTTATACGTCTTTACGTAATAGTGTATAACGTTATACGTTAGTGCGTAATAGTATATAACGTTATACGATATTACGTATTAGTATATTACTTTATACGATATTACGTATTAGTATATAACGTTACACGATATTACGTATTAGTATATAACGTTACACGTTAGCACGTATTAGTTTATAACGTTTCACGTTAGTACGTAATAGTATATAACGTTATACGTTAGTACGTAATAGTATATAACGTTATACGTTAGTACGTAATAGTATATAACGTTATACGTTAGTACGTAATAGTATATAGCGTTATACGTCATTACGTAATAGTATATAACGTTACACATTAGCACGTAATAGTATATAACGTTATACGTTGGCACGTAATAGTACATAACGTTATACGTTAGTACGTAATAGTATATAACGTTATACGTCATCAGGTAATACTATATAACGTTACAAGTTAGTACGTAATAGATTATAACGTTATACGTTTGTACGTAATAGGATACAACGTTATACGTTACAAGGTAATACTGAATAACGTTATACGTCATTACATAGTAGTATATAACGTTATACGTCACTACGTAATAGTATATAACGTTATACGTTATTACGTATTAGTATATAACGTTATACGTCTTTACGTAATAGTGTATAACGTTATACGTTAGTACGTAATAGTATATAGCGTTATACGTTATTACGTAATAATATATAACGTTATACGTCATCAGGTAATACTATATTACGTTACACGTTATTACGTAATAGTATATAACGTTATACGTTATCAGGTAATACTATATAACATTACACGTTAGTACGTAATAGTATATAACGTTATACGTTAGTACGTAATAGTATATAACGTTACACGATATTACGTATTAGTAAATAACGTTATACGATATTACGTATTAGTATATAACGTTACACGTTAGCACGTATTAGTTTATAACATTATACGTTAGTACGTAATAGTATATAACGTTATACGTCATTACGTATTAGTTTATGACGTTATACGTTGGTACGTAATAGTATATAACGTTATACGTCATCAGGTAATACTATATTACGTTACACGTTATTACGTAATAGTATACAACGTTATACGTCATCAGGTAATACTATATAACGTTACACGTTACTACGTAATAGTATATAACGTTATACGTTAGTACGTAATAGTATATAGCGTTATGCGTCATTACGTAATAGTATATAACGTTACACATTAGCACGTAATAGTATATAACGTTATACGTTAGCACGTATTAGTTTATAACGTTATACGTTATTACGTATTAGTATATAACGTTACACGTTATTACGTAATAGTATATAACATTATACGTCATTACGTATTAGTTTATAACGTTACACGTTAGTACGTAATAGTATATAACGTTATACGTCTTTACGTAATAGTGTATAACGTTATACGTTAGTGCGTAATAGTATATAACGTTATACGATATTACGTATTCTGTATAATACGTTATACGATATTACGTATTAGTATATAACGTTACACGTTATTACGTAATAGTATATAACGTTATACGTTAGTACGTAATAGTATATAACGTTATACGTTATTACGTAATAGGATATAACGTTATACGTTAGCACGTAATAGTATATAACGTTATACGATAGTACGTATTAGTTTATAACGTTATACGTTGGTACGTAATAGTATATAACGTTATACGTCATCAGGTAATACTATATTACGTTACACGTTATTACGTAATAGTATATAACGTTATACGTCATCAGGTAATACTATATAACGTTACACGTTACTACGTAATAGTATATAACGTTATACGTTATTACGTATTAGAATAGAACGTTATACGTCATTACGTACTGGTATATAACGTTATACGTTTGTACGTAATAGTATATAACGTTATACGTCATTAGGTAATACTATATAACGTTACACGTTATTACGTAATAGTATATAACGTTACACGTCATCAGGTAATACTATATAACGTTACACGTTAGTACGTAATAGTATATAACGTTATACGTTAGTACGTAATAGTATATAACGTTACACGTTATTACGTAATAGTATATAACGTTATACGTCATTACGTAATAGTATATAACGTCACACGTTAGCACGTAATAGTATATAACGTTATACGTTAGCACGTAATAGTACAGTAGCGGACAAAAGTTTAAGACGATGATTTGTAAACCGGATTACAAACATCTTATACGCATATTGTTCTTCTATTCGGTTTGTCTCTTTGGAATAACGTAGCTGTATGTTTGACCTTCGTAACCTCAGACAGTCAGTTGTTAAATACAAACAATGTAGGAGTTACAACAGTTAGTTACCGCCTAGCACTTGGAAACAGTGGACATTAGTTTAAGACGATCTGTGTAAAACGTGAGTACGAGTACAGTTTTTGAACATTTTGATTCTGGAATGTCAAAATCATTGTTTAGTGTACCTTTTATTGCTTAAAATTCATTTAGGTAGGAACAGACTATGGGTAAATCAAAGAATTTACTTGAAAACGAAAGGGAACAAATCGTAAGGCTGCGAAAGCAAAGTAAAACCTTCACCGAAATAGCAAATATAGTGAACAGGTCAGAAACAGCTTGTAAACAAGCTTGGTATAAATGTTTAAAGACAGGCATGTATTGCGATCAACCGAAAAACGGAAGACCACGGAAAACAACACCGAAAATGGATCGCCGGATTCATCGATTGAGCGAAAAGGATCGTTTTCGTAGTGCAAATAATATTGCTGCGGAGATAAACTATGAAAACGATACACAAATTAGTGCTAGAACTGTTAGGAGAAGATTAGAAGACTTTAACTTAAGAGGACGAAAACCCCAAAAGAAACCACTGCTGAGTTCTAGGAATCGAAAAAGACGACTTGCATTTGCTAAAGCTCATAAGCATTGGACAAGTGAAGATTGGCAAAAGGTATTGTTTTCTGACGAATCGAAATTCAATCGCGTCTGTTCTGACGGGATACGGTACGTTAGACGTCGAATTGGCGAAAGTTTGAAAACACAGTGCGTTTTAAAAACTCTTAAACATGGTGGTGGCAACGTTATGGTGTGGGCGTGTTTTTCTCGAAGCGGCCCTGGTCCGATATGTCGTATCAATGGAATTATGGACCGTTTTCAATACAAGGACATACTCAAGAACACAATGTTACCTTTTGCACGCAACAATATGAGTGATGATTTTATTTTTCAAAATGATAATGATCCGAAGCACACGGCTCGGGTTGTGAAACAGTTTTTTCAAGAAGAAAATATCACCGTGCTGCCGTGGCCGTCGCAATCACCAGACATTAACCCAATCGAGAATTTGTGAAGCATCATAAAAAAGACAGTACAAGGTTATAAACCGAAAAATTTAAATGAACTTTACTCTACGATTGAAACAGCCTGGAATAATATTACGGTAGATTAATATAAAAAATTAATAGATTCTATGCCAAGAAGATGTACCGAAGGGATAAGAAATAACGGATATTGAACAAAATATTGAATTTAAACAAAAATTGTGTATATTTTTTAACCAAAAATTAATATTTTTTGTATAGTCTTAAACTTTTGACCGACGAAATATTATACAGATTTCGTTCCTTTTTTATAACTTAGCTATTGAGCAAAATATCAAAATGAAATTTTTTTTCTAAGTGTACAAACAAATGTACAATTAGTTAATACCAAAAGTAGAACACCGTATTTATATTTTTTATGGAAAGTAAATCAATTATTTATTTCTTCCATTTCGTCTTAAACTTTTGTCCGCTACTGTACGTTAGTACGTAATAGGATATGACGTTATAGGTCATTACGTAATACTATATAACGTTATGGGTTAGTACGTAATAGTATATAGCGTTATACGTCATTACGTAATAGTATATAACGTTATACGTTAGCACGTATTAGTTTATAACGTTATACGCTAGTACGTAATAGTATATAACGTTATACGTTAGTACGTAATAGTATATAACGTTATACGTTATTACGTAATAGGATATAACGTTATACGTTAGCACGTAATAGTATATATCGTTATACGTTAGTACGTAATAGTGTATAACGATATACGTTATTACGTATTAGTACATAACGTTATACGTTGTTACGTATTAGTATATAACGTTATACGTCATTACGTACTAGTATATAACGTTATACGTTAGTACGTAATAGTATATAACGTTATACGTTAGTACGTAATAGTATATAACGTTATACGTTATTACGTAATAGGATATAACGTTATACGTTAGCACGTAATAGTATATAACGTTATACGATAGTACGTATTAGTTTATAACGTTATACGTTGGTACGTAATAGTATATAACGTTATACGTCATCAGGTAATACTATATTACGTTACACGTTATTACGTAATAGTATATAACGTTATACGTCATCAGGTAATACTATATAACGTTACACGTTACTACGTAATAGTATATAACGTTATACGTTATTACGTATTAGAATAGAACGTTATACGTCATTACGTACTGGTATATAACGTTATACGTTTGTACGTAATAGTATATAACGTTATACGTCATTAGGTAATACTATATAACGTTACACGTTATTACGTAATAGTATATAACGTTACACGTCATCAGGTAATACTATATAACGTTACACGTTAGTACGTAATAGTATATAACGTTATACGTTAGTACGTAATAGTATATAACGTTACACGTTATTACGTAATAGTATATAACGTTATACGTCATTACGTAATAGTATATAACGTCACACGTTAGCACGTAATAGTATATAACGTTATACGTTAGCACGTAATAGTACAGTAGCGGACAAAAGTTTAAGACGATGATTTGTAAACCGGATTACAAACATCTTATACGCATATTGTTCTTCTATTCGGTTTGTCTCTTTGGAATAACGTAGCTGTATGTTTGACCTTCGTAACCTCAGACAGTCAGTTGTTAAATACAAACAATGTAGGAGTTACAACAGTTAGTTACCGCCTAGCACTTGGAAACAGTGGACATTAGTTTAAGACGATCTGTGTAAAACGTGAGTACGAGTACAGTTTTTGAACATTTTGATTCTGGAATGTCAAAATCATTGTTTAGTGTACCTTTTATTGCTTAAAATTCATTTAGGTAGGAACAGACTATGGGTAAATCAAAGAATTTACTTGAAAACGAAAGGGAACAAATCGTAAGGCTGCGAAAGCAAAGTAAAACCTTCACCGAAATAGCAAATATAGTGAACAGGTCAGAAACAGCTTGTAAACAAGCTTGGTATAAATGTTTAAAGACAGGCATGTATTGCGATCAACCGAAAAACGGAAGACCACGGAAAACAACACCGAAAATGGATCGCCGGATTCATCGATTGAGCGAAAAGGATCGTTTTCGTAGTGCAAATAATATTGCTGCGGAGATAAACTATGAAAACGATACACAAATTAGTGCTAGAACTGTTAGGAGAAGATTAGAAGACTTTAACTTAAGAGGACGAAAACCCCAAAAGAAACCACTGCTGAGTTCTAGGAATCGAAAAAGACGACTTGCATTTGCTAAAGCTCATAAGCATTGGACAAGTGAAGATTGGCAAAAGGTATTGTTTTCTGACGAATCGAAATTCAATCGCGTCTGTTCTGACGGGATACGGTACGTTAGACGTCGAATTGGCGAAAGTTTGAAAACACAGTGCGTTTTAAAAACTCTTAAACATGGTGGTGGCAACGTTATGGTGTGGGCGTGTTTTTCTCGAAGCGGCCCTGGTCCGATATGTCGTATCAATGGAATTATGGACCGTTTTCAATACAAGGACATACTCAAGAACACAATGTTACCTTTTGCACGCAACAATATGAGTGATGATTTTATTTTTCAAAATGATAATGATCCGAAGCACACGGCTCGGGTTGTGAAACAGTTTTTTCAAGAAGAAAATATCACCGTGCTGCCGTGGCCGTCGCAATCACCAGACATTAACCCAATCGAGAATTTGTGAAGCATCATAAAAAAGACAGTACAAGGTTATAAACCGAAAAATTTAAATGAACTTTACTCTACGATTGAAACAGCCTGGAATAATATTACGGTAGATTAATATAAAAAATTAATAGATTCTATGCCAAGAAGATGTACCGAAGGGATAAGAAATAACGGATATTGAACAAAATATTGAATTTAAACAAAAATTGTGTATATTTTTTAACCAAAAATTAATATTTTTTGTATAGTCTTAAACTTTTGACCGACGAAATATTATACAGATTTCGTTCCTTTTTTATAACTTAGCTATTGAGCAAAATATCAAAATGAAATTTTTTTTCTAAGTGTACAAACAAATGTACAATTAGTTAATACCAAAAGTAGAACACCGTATTTATATTTTTTATGGAAAGTAAATCAATTATTTATTTCTTCCATTTCGTCTTAAACTTTTGTCCGCTACTGTATATAACGTTATACCTTAGTACGTATTAGTTTATAACGTTATACGATAGTACGTAATAGTATATAACGTTATACGTCATTACGTATTTGTATATAACGTTATACGTTGTTGCGTATTAGTATATAACGTTATACGGCATCAGGTAATACTATATAACGTTACACGTTAGTACGTAATATTATATAACGTTATACGTTAGTACGCAATAGAACATAACGTTATACGTTAGTACGTAATAGTATATAACGTTATACGACATCAGGTAATACTATATAACGTTACACGCTAGTACGTAATAGTGTATAACGATATACGTTAGTACGTAATAGTATAGAACGTTATACGTTAGTACGTAATAGTATATAACGTTACACGTTATTACGTAATAGTATATAACGTTATACGTCATTACGTAATAGTATATAACGTCACACGTTAGCACGTAATAGTATATAACGTTATACGTTAGCACGTAATAGTATATAACGTTATACCTTAGTACGTATTAGTTTATAACGTTATACGATAGTACGTAATAGTATATAACGTTATACGTCATTACGTATTTGTATATAACGTTATACGTTGTTGCGTATTAGTATATAACGTTATACGGCATCAGGTAATACTATATAACGTTACACGTTAGTACGTAATAGTATATAACGTTATACGTTAGTACGTAATAGTATATAACGTTATACGTTAGTACGTAATAGTATATAGCGTTATGCGTCATTACGTAATAGTATATAACGTTACACATTAGCACGTAATAGTATATAACGTTATACGTTAGCACGTATTAGTTTATAACGTTATACGTTATTACGTATTAGTATATAACGTTACACGTTATTACGTAATAGTATATAACATTATACGTCATTACGTATTAGTTTATAACGTTACACGTTAGTACGTAATAGTATATAACGTTATACGTTATTACGTAATAGGATATAACGTTATACGTTAGCACGTAATAGTATATATCGTTATACGTTAGTACGTAATAGTGTATAACGATATACGTTATTACGTATTAGTACATAACGTTATACGTTGTTACGTATTAGTATATAACGTTATACGTCATTACGTACTAGTATATAACGTTATACGTTAGTACGTAATAGTATATAACGTTATACGTTAGTACGTAATAGTATATAACGTTATACGTTATTACGTAATAGGATATAACGTTATACGTTAGCACGTAATAGTATATAACGTTATACGATAGTACGTATTAGTTTATAACGTTATACGTTGGTACGTAATAGTATATAACGTTATACGTCATCAGGTAATACTATATTACGTTACACGTTATTACGTAATAGTATATAACGTTATACGTCATCAGGTAATACTATATAACGTTACACGTTACTACGTAATAGTATATAACGTTATACGTTATTACGTATTAGAATAGAACGTTATACGTCATTACGTACTGGTATATAACGTTATACGTTTGTACGTAATAGTATATAACGTTATACGTCATTAGGTAATACTATATAACGTTACACGTTATTACGTAATAGTATATAACGTTACACGTCATCAGGTAATACTATATAACGTTACACGTTAGTACGTAATAGTATATAACGTTATACGTTAGTACGTAATAGTATATAACGTTACACGTTATTACGTAATAGTATATAACGTTATACGTCATTACGTAATAGTATATAACGTCACACGTTAGCACGTAATAGTATATAACGTTATACGTTAGCACGTAATAGTATATAACGTTATACCTTAGTACGTATTAGTTTATAACGTTATACGATAGTACGTAATAGTATATAACGTTATACGTCATTACGTATTTGTATATAACGTTATACGTTGTTGCGTATTAGTATATAACGTTATACGGCATCAGGTAATACTATATAACGTTACACGTTAGTACGTAATATTATATAACGTTATACGTTAGTACGCAATAGAACATAACGTTATACGTTAGTACGTAATAGTATATAACGTTATACGACATCAGGTAATACTATATAACGTTACACGTTAGTACGTAATAGTGTATAACGATATACGTTAGTACGTAATAGTATAGAACGTTATACGTTAGTACGTAATAGTATATAAAGTTATACGTTATTACGTAATAGGATATAACGTTATAGGTTAGTACGTAATAGTATATAACGTTATACGTCATCAGGTAATACTATATAACGTTATACGATATTACGTATTAGTATATTACGTTATACGATATTACGTATTAGTATATAACGTTACACGTTATTACGTTATAGTATATATCGTTATAAGTCATTACGTATTAGTTTCTAACGTTCTACGTTAGTACGTAATAGTATATAACGTTATACGACATCAGGTAATACTATATAACGTTACACGTTAGTACGTAATAGTGCATAACGATATACGTTAGTGCGTAATAGTATATAACGTTATACGTTAGTACGTAATAGTATATAACGTTATACGTTATTACGTAATAGGATATAACGTTATACGTTAGTACGTAATAGTATATAACGTTATACGTCCTCAGGTAATACTATATAACGTTACAAGTTAGTACGTAATAGGTTATAACGTTATACGTTAGTACGTAATAGGATATAACGTTATACGTTATAAGGTAATACTCAATAACGTTATACGTCATTGCATAATAGTATATAACGTTATACGTCATTACGTAATAGTATATATCGTTATACGTTATTACATATTAGTATATAACGTTATACGTCTTTACGTAATAGTGTATAACGTTATACGTTAGTGCGTAATAGTATATAACGTTATACGATATTACGTATTAGTATATTACGTTATACGATATTACGTATTAGTATATAACGTTACACGTTATTACGTAATAGTATATATCGTTATAAGTCATTACGTATTAGTTTATAACGTTCTACGTTAGTACGTAATTGTATATAGCGTTATACGTTATTACGTAATAATATATAACGTTATACGTCATCAGGTAATACTATATTACGTTACACGTTATTACGTAATAGTATATAACGTTATACGTTATCAGGTAATACTATATAACGTTACACGTTAGTACGCAATAATATATAACATTATACGTTAGTACGTAATAGTATATAACGTTACACGATATTACGTATTAGTATATAACGTTGTACGATATTACGTATTAGTATATAACGTTACACGTTAGCACGTATTAGTTTATAACGTTATACGTTAGTACGTAATAGTATATAACGTTACACGTCATTACGTATTAGTTTATGACGTTATACGTTAGTACGTAATAGTATATAACGTTATACGGCATCAGGTAATACTATATAACGTTACAAGTTAGTACGTAATAGATTATAACGTTATACGTTAGTACGTAATAGGATATAACGTTATACGTTATAAGGTAATACTCAATAACGTTATACGTCATTACGTAATAGTATATAACGTTATACGTCATTACGTAATAGTATATAACGTTATACGTTATTACGTATTAGTATATAACGTTATACGTCTTTACGTAATAGTGTATAACGTTATACGTTAGTGCGTAATAGTATATAACGTTATACGATATTACGTATTCTGTATAATACGTTATACGATATTACGTATTAGTATATAACGTTACACGTTATTACGTAATAGTATATATCGTTATAAGTCATTACGTATTAGTTTATAACGTTCTACGTTAGTACGTAATAGTATACAGCGTTATCCGTTATTACGTAATAATATATAACGTTATACGTTAGTACGTAATAGTATATAACGTTATACGTTAGTACGTAATAGTATATAACGTTACACGTTATTACGTAATAGTATATAACGTTATACGTCATTACGTAATAGTATATAACGTCATACGTTAGCACGTAATAGTATATAACGTTATACGTTAGCACGTAATAGTATATAACGTTATACCTTAGTACGTATTAGTATATAACGTTATACGTCATTACGTACTAGTATATAACGTTATACGTTAGTACGTAATAGTATATAACGTTATACGTTAGTACGTAACAGTATATAACGTTATACGTTAGTACGTAATAGCATATAACGTTATACGTTATTACGTAATAGGATATAACGTTATACGTTAGTACGTAATAGTATATAACGTTATACGTCATCAGTTAATACTATATAACATTACACGTTAGTATGTAATAGAATATAACGTTATACGTTAGTACGTAATAGGATATAACGTTATACGTTATAAGGTAATACTCAATAACGTTATACGTCATTACATAATGGTATAACGTTATACGTCATAACGTAATAGTATATAACGTTATGCGTTATTACGTAATAGTATATAACGTTATACGTTATTACGTATTAGTATATAACGTTAAACGTTATTACGTAATAGTATATAACGTTATACGTCATTACGTATTAGTTTATAACGTTACACGTTAGCACGTAATAGTATATAACGTTATACGACATCAGGTAATACTATATAACGTTACACGTTAGTACGTAATAGTATATAACGTCATAAGTTAGTACGTAATATTACATAACGTTATACGTTAGTACGTAATAGTATATAACGTTATACGACATCAGGTAATACTATATAACGTTATACGTTAGTACGTAATAGTGTATAACGATATACGTTATTACGTATTAGTACATAACGTTATTCGTTGTTCAGTATTAGTATATAACGTTATACGTCATTACGTACTAGTATATAACGTTATACGTTAGTACGTAATAGTATATAACGTTATACGTCCTCAGGTAATACTATATAACGTTACAAGTTAGTACGTAATAGATTATAACGATATACGTTAGTACGTAATAGTATATAACGTTATACTTCACATCGTATTAGTTTATGACGTTATACGTTAGTACGTAATAGTATATAACGTTATACGGCATCAGGTAATACTATATAACGTTACACGTTAGTACGTAATAGTGTATAACGTTATACGTCATTACGTAATAGTATATAACGTTATACGTCATTAGGTAATGCTATATAACGTTACACGTTATTACGTAATAGTATATAACGTTATACGTCATTACGTAATAGTATATAACGTCACACGTTAGCACGTAATAGTATATAACGTTATACGTTAGCACGTAATAGTATATAACGTTATACCTTAGTACGTATTAGTTTATAACGTTATACGATAGTACGTAATAGTATATAACGTTATACGTCATTACGTATTTGTATATAACGTTATACGTTATTACGTATTAGTATATAACGTTACACGTTATTACGTAATAGTATATAACATTATACGTTAGTACGTAATAGTATATAACGTTATACGTTAGTACGTAATAGTATATAACGTTACACGTTATTACGTAATAGTATATAACGTTATACGTCATTACGTAATAGTATATAACGTCACACGTTAGCACGTAATAGTATATAACGTTATACGTTAGCACGTAATAGTATATAACGTTATACCTTAGTACGTATTAGTTTATAACGTTATACGATAGTACGTAATAGTATATAACGTTATACATCATTACGTATTTGTATATAACGTTATACGTTGTTGCGTATTAGTATATAACGTTATACGGCATCAGGTAATACTATATAACGTTACACGTTAGTACGTAATAGTATATAACGTTATACGTTAGAACGCAATAGAACATAACGTTATACGTTAGTACGTAATAGTATATAACGTTATACGACATCAGGTAATACTATATAACGTTACACGTTATTACGTAATAGTGTATAACGATATACGTTAGTACGTAATAGTATAGAACGTTATACGTTAGTACGTAATAGTATATAAAGTTATACGTTATTACGTAATAGGATATAACGTTATAGGTTAGTACGTAATAGTATATAACGTTATACGTCATCAGGTAATACTATATAACGTTATACGATATTACGTATTAGTATATTACGTTATACGATATTACGTATTAGTATATAACGTTACACGTTATTACGTTATAGTATATATCGTTATAAGTCATTACGTATTAGTTTCTAACGTTCTACGTTAGTACGTAATAGTATATAACGTTATACGACATCAGGTAATACTATATAACGTTACACGTTAGTACGTAATAGTGTATAACGATATACGTTAGTGCGTAATAGTATATAACGTTATACGTTAGTACGTAATAGTATATAACGTTATACGTCATTACGTAATAGTATATAACGTCACACGTTAGCACGTAATAGTATATAACGTTATACGTTAGCACGTAATAGTATATAACGTTATACCTTAGTACGTATTAGTTTATAACGTTATACGATAGTACGTAATAGTATATAACGTTATACGTCATTACGTATTTGTATATAACGTTATACGTTATTACGTATTAGTATATAACGTTACACGTTATTACGTAATAGTATATAACATTATACGTTAGTACGTAATAGTATATAACGTTATACGTTAGTACGTAATAGTATATAACGTTACACGTTATTACGTAATAGTATATAACGTTATACGTCATTACGTAATAGTATATAACGTCACACGTTAGCACGTAATAGTATATAACGTTATACGTTAGCACGTAATAGTATATAACGTTATACCTTAGTACGTATTAGTTTATAACGTTATACGATAGTACGTAATAGTATATAACGTTATACATCATTACGTATTTGTATATAACGTTATACGTTGTTGCGTATTAGTATATAACGTTATACGGCATCAGGTAATACTATATAACGTTACACGTTAGTACGTAATAGTATATAACGTTATACGTTAGAACGCAATAGAACATAACGTTATACGTTAGTACGTAATAGTATATAACGTTATACGACATCAGGTAATACTATATAACGTTACACGTTATTACGTAATAGTGTATAACGATATACGTTAGTACGTAATAGTATAGAACGTTATACGTTAGTACATAATAGTATATAAAGTTATACGTTATTACGTAATAGGATATAACGTTATAGGTTAGTACGTAATAGTATATAACGTTATACGTCATCAGGTAATACTATATAACGTTATACGATATTACGTATTAGTATATTACGTTATACGATATTACGTATTAGTATATAACGTTACACGTTATTACGTTATAGTATATATCGTTATAAGTCATTACGTATTAGTTTCTAACGTTCTACGTTAGTACGTAATAGTATATAACGTTATACGACATCAGGTAATACTATATAACGTTACACGTTAGTACGTAATAGTGTATAACGATATACGTTAGTGCGTAATAGTATATAACGTTATACGTTAGTACGTAATAGTATATAACGTTATACGTTATTACGTAATAGGATATAACGTTATACGTTAGTACGTAATAGTATATAACGTTATACGTCCTCAGGTAATACTATATAACGTTACAAGTTAGTACGTAATAGGTTATAACGTTATACGTTAGTACGTAATAGGATATAACGTTATACGTTATAAGGTAATAATCAATAACGTTATACGTCATTACATAATAGTATATAACGTTATACGTCATTACGTAATAGTATATATCGTTATACGTTATTACATATTAGTATATAACGTTATACGTCTTTACGTAATAGTGTATAACGTTATACGTTAGTGCGTAATAGTATATAACGTTATACGATATTACGTATTAGTATATTACGTTATACGATATTACGTATTAGTATATAACGTTACACGTTATTACGTAATAGTATATATCGTTATAAGTCATTACGTATTAGTTTATAACGTTCTACGTTAGTACGTAATTGTATATAGCGTTATACGTTATTACGTAATAATATATAACGTTATACGTCATCAGGTAATACTATATTACGTTACACGTTATTTCGTAATAGTATATAACGTTATACGTTATCAGGTAATACTATATAACGTTACACGTTAGTACGTAATAATATATAACATAATACGTTAGTACGTAATAGTATATAACGTTACACGATATTACGTATTAGTATATAACGTTGTACGATATTACGTATTAGTATATAACGTTACACGTTAGCACGTATTAGTTTATAACGTTATACGTTAGTACGTAATAGTATATAACGTTACACGTCATTACGTATTAGTTTATGACGTTATACGTTAGTACGTAATAGTATATAACGTTATACGGCATCAGGTAATACTATATAACGTTACAAGTTAGTACGTAATAGATTATAACGTTATACGTTAGTACGTAATAGGATATAACGTTATACGTTATAAGGTAATACTCAATAACGTTATACGTCATTACGTAATAGTATATAACGTTATACGTCATTACGTAATAGTATATAACGTTATACGTTATTACGTATTAGTATATAACGTTATACGTCTTTACGTAATAGTGTATAACGTTATACGTTAGTGCGTAATAGTATATAACGTTATACGATATTACGTATTCTGTATAATACGTTATACGATATTACGTATTAGTATATAACGTTACACGTTATTACGTAATAGTATATATCGTTATAAGTCATTACGTAATAGTATATAATGTTACACGTCATCAGGTAATACTATATAACGTTACACGTTAGTACGTAATAGGATATAACGTTATACGATATTACGTATTAGTATATTACTTTATACGATATTACGTATTAGTATATAACGTTACACGATATTACGTATTAGTATATAACGTTACACGTTAGCACGTATTAGTTTATAACATTATACGTTAGTACGTAATAGTATATAACGTTATACGTCACATCGTATTAGTTTATGACGTTATACGTTAGTACGTAATAGTATATAACGTTACACGTCATTACGTATTAGTTTATGACGTTATACGTTAGTACGTAATAGTATATAACGTTATACGGCATCAGGTAATACTATATAACGTTACAAGTTAGTACGTAATAGATTATAACGTTATACGTTAGTACGTAATAGGATATAACGTTATACGTTATAAGGTAATACTCAATAACGTTATACGTCATTACGTAATAGTATATAACGTTATACGTCATTACGTAATAGTATATAACGTTATACGTTATTACGTATTAGTATATAACGTTATACGTCTTTACGTAATAGTGTATAACGTTATACGTTAGTGCGTAATAGTATATAACGTTATACGATATTACGTATTCTGTATAATACGTTATACGATATTACGTATTAGTATATAACGTTACACGTTATTACGTAATAGTATATATCGTTATAAGTCATTACGTAATAGTATATAATGTTACACGTCATCAGGTAATACTATATAACGTTACACGTTAGTACGTAATAGGATATAACGTTATACGATATTACGTATTAGTATATTACTTTATACGATATTACGTATTAGTATATAACGTTACACGATATTACGTATTAGTATATAACGTTACACGTTAGCACGTATTAGTTTATAACATTATACGTTAGTACGTAATAGTATATAACGTTATACGTCACATCGTATTAGTTTATGACGTTATACGTTAGTACGTAATAGTATATAACGTTATACGGCATCAGGTAATACTATATAACGTTACACGTTAGTACGTAGTAGTATATAACGTTATACGTTAGTACGTAATAGAACATAACATTATACGTTAGTACGTAATAGTATATAACGTTATACGACATCAGGTAATACTATATAACGTTACACGTTAGTACGTAATAGTGTATAACGTTATACGTCATTACGTAATAGTATATAACGTTATACGTCATTAGGTAATACTATATAACGTTACACGTTATTACGTAATAGTATATAATGTTACACGTCATCAGGTAATACTATATAACGTTACACGTTAGTACGTAATAGGATATAACGTTATACGTTAGTACGTAATTGTACATAACGTTATACGTCATCAGGTAATACTATATAACGTTATACGTCATTACGTACTAGTATATAACGTTATACGTTAGTGCGTAATAGTATATAACGTTATACGATATTACGTATTAGTATATTACGTTATACGATATTACGTATTAGTATATAACGTTACACGTTATTACGTAATAGTATATATCGTTATAAGTCATTACGTATTAGTTTATAACGTTCTACGTTAGTACGTAATTGTATATAGCATTATACGTTATTACGTAATAATATATAACGTTATACGTCATCAGGTAATACTATATAACGTTACACGTTAGTACGTAATAGTGTATAACGTTATACGTCATTACGTAATAGTATATAACGTTATACGTCATTAGGTAATACTATATAACGTTACACGTTATTACGTAATAGTATATAATGTTACACGTCATCAGGTAATACTATATAACGTTACACGTTAGTACGTAATAGGATATAACGTTATACGTCATTACGTAATAGTATATATCGTTATACGTTATTACATATTAGTATATAACGTTATACGTCTTTACGTAATAGTGTATAACGTTATACGTTAGTGCGTAATAGTATATAACGTTATACGATATTACGTATTAGTATATTACGTTATACGATATTACGTATTAGTATATAACGTTACACGTTATTACGTAATAGTATATATCGTTATAAGTCATTACGTATTAGTTTATAACGTTCTACGTTAGTACGTAATTGTATATAGCGTTATACGTTATTACGTAATAATATATAACGTTATACGTCATCAGGTAATACTATATTACGTTACACGTTATTACGTAATATTATATAACGTTATACGTTATCAGGTAATACTATATAACGTTACACGTTAGTACGTAATAATATATAACATTATACGTTAGTACGTAATAGTATATAACGTTACACGATATTACGTATTAGTATATAACGTTGTACGATATTACGTATTAGTATATAACGTTACACGTTAGCACGTATTAGTTTATAACGTTATACGTTAGTACGTAATAGTATATAACGTTACACGTCAGTACGTATTAGTTTATGACGTTATACGTTAGTACGTAATAGTATATAACGTTATACGGCATCAGGTAATACTATATAACGTTACAAGTTAGTACGTAATAGATTATAACGTTATACGTTAGTACGTAATAGGATATAACGTTATACGTTATAAGGTAATACTCAATAACGTTATACGTCATTACGTAATAGTATATAACGTTATACGTCATTACGTAATAGTATATAACGTTATACGTTATTACGTATTAGTATATAACGTTATACGTCTTTACGTAATAGTGTATAACGTTATACGTTAGTGCGTAATAGTATATAACGTTATACGATATTACGTATTCTGTATAATACGTTATACGATATTACGTATTAGTATATAACGTTACACGTTATTACGTAATAGTATATATCGTTATAAGTCATTACGTATTAGTTTATAACGTTCTACGTTAGTACGTAATAGTATACAGCGTTATCCGTTATTACGTAATAATATATAACGTTATACGTTAGTACGTAATAGTATATAACGTTATACGTTAGTACGTAATAGTATATAACGTTACACGTTATTACGTAATAGTATATAACGTTATACGTCATTACGTAATAGTATAAAACGTCATACGTTAGCACGTAATAGTATATAACGTTATACGTTAGCACGTAATAGTATATAACGTTATACCTTAGTACGTATTAGTATATAACGTTATACGACATCAGGTAATACTATATAAAGTTACACGTTAGTACGTAATAGTGTATAACGTTATACGTCATTACGTAATAGTATATAACGTTATACGTCATTAGGTAATACTATATAACGTTACACGTTATTACGTAATAGTATATAATGTTACACGTCATCAGGTAATACTATATAACGTTACACGTTAGTACGTAATAGGATATAACGTTATACGATATTACGTATTAGTATATTACTTTATACGATATTACGTATTAGTATATAACGTTACACGATATTACGTATTAGTATATAACGTTACACGTTAGCACGTATTAGTTTATAACGTTATACGTTAGTACGTAATAGTATATAACGTTATACGTCACATCGTATTAGTTTATGACGTTATACGTTAGTACGTAATAGTATATAACGTTATACGGCATCAGGTAATACTATATAACGTTACACGTTAGTACGTAGTAGTATATAACGTTATACGTTAGTACGTAATAGAACATAACATTATACGTTAGTACGTAATAGTATATAACGTTATACGACATCAGGTAATACTATATAACGTTACACGTTAGTACGTAATAGTGTATAACGTTATACGTCATTACGTAATAGTATATAACGTTATACGTCATTAGGTAATACTATATAACGTTACACGTTATTACGTAACAGTATATAATGTTACACGTCATCAGGTAATACTATATAACGTTACACGTTAGTACGTAATAGGATATAACGTTATACGTTAGTACGTAATAGAACATAACATTATACGTTAGTACGTAATAGTATATAACGTTATACGGCATCAGGTAATACTATATAACGTTACACGTTAGTACGTAATAGTATATAACTTTATACGTTAGTACGTAATAGAACATAACGTGATACGTTAGTACGTAATAATATATAACGTTATACGACATCAGGTAATACTATATAACGTTACACGTTAGTACGTAATAGTGTATAACGATATACGTTAGTACGTAATAGTATATAACGTTCTCCGTTAGTACGTAATAGTATATAACGTTATACGTTATTACGTAATAGGATATAACGTTATACGTCATCAGGTAATACTATATTACGTTACACGTTATTACGTAATAGTATATAACGTTATACGTTATCAGGTAATACTATATAACATTACACGTTAGTACGTAATAGTATATAACGTTATACGTTAGTACGTAATAGTATATAACGTTACACGATATTACGTATTAGTAAATAACGTTATACGATATTACGTATTAGTATATAACGTTACACGTTAGCACGTATTAGTTTATAACATTATACGTTAGTACGTAATAGTATATAACGTTATACGTCATCAGGTAATACTATATTACGTTACACGTTATTACGTAATAGTATACAACGTTATACGTCATCAGGTAATACTGTATAACGTTACACGTTACTACGTACTAGTATATAACGTTATACGTCACTACGTACTAGTATATAACGTTATACGTTAGTACGTAATAGTATATAACGTTATACGTCATTACGTATTAGTTTATAACGTTATACGTTATTACGTATTAGTATATAACGTTACACGTTATTACGTAATAGTATATAACATTATACGTTAGTACGTAATAGTATATAACGTTATACGTTAGTACGTAATAGTATATAACGTTATACGTTGGTACGTAATAGTATATAACGTTATACGTTAGTACGTAATAGTATATAACGTTATACGTCCTCAGGTAATACTATATAACGTTACAAGTTAGTACGTAATAGATTATAACGTTATACGTTAGTACGTAATAGTATATAGCGTTATACGTCATTACGTAATAGTATATAACGTTACACATTAGCACGTAATAGTATATAACGTTATACGGCATCAGGTAATACTATATAACGTTACACGTTAGTACGTAATAGTGTATAACGTTATACGTTAGCACGTAATAGTACATAACGTTATACGTTAGTACGTAATAGTATATAACGTTATACGTTAGTACGTAATAGTATATAACGTTATACGTCCTCAGGTAATACTATATAACGTTACAAGTTAGTACGTAATAGATTATAACGTTATACGTTAGTACGTAATAGAATATAACGTTATACGTTATAAGATAATACTCAATAACGTTATACGTCATTACATAATAGTATATAACGTTATACGTCATTACGTAATAGTATATAACGTTATACGTTATTACGTATTAGTATATAACGTTATACGTCTTTACGTAATAGTGTATAACGTTATACGTTAGTGCGTAATAGTATATAACGTTATACGATATTACGTATTAGTATATTACTTTATACGATATTACGTATTAGTATATAACGTTACACGATATTACGTATTAGTATATAACGTTACACGTTAGCACGTATTAGTTTATAACGTTATACGTTAGTACGTAATAGTATATAACGTTATACGTCACATCGTATTAGTTTATGACGTTATACGTTAGTACGTAATAGTATATAACGTTATACGGCATCAGGTAATACTATATAACGTTACACGTTAGTACGTAATAGTATATAACGTTATACGTTAGTACGTAATAGAACATAACATTATACGTTAGTACGTAATAGTATATAACGTTATACGTCATTACGTATTAGTTTATAACGTTATACGTTATTACGTATTAGTATATAACGTTACACGTTATTACGTAATAGTATATAACATTATACGTTAGTACGTAATAGTATATAACGTTATACGTTAGTACGTAATAGTATATAACGTTATACGTCATCAGGTAATACTGTATAACGTTACACGTTACTACGTACTAGTATATAACGTTATACGTCACTACGTACTAGTATATAACGTTATACGTTAGTACGTAATAGTATATAACGTTATACGTCATTACGTATTAGTTTATAACGTTATACGTTATTACGTATTAGTATATAACGTTACACGTTATTACGTAATAGTATATAACATTATACGTTAGTACGTAATAGTATATAACGTTATACGTTAGTACGTAATAATATATAACGTTATACGTTATTACGTAATAGGATATAACGTTATACGTCATCAGGTAATACTATATTACGTTACACGTTATTACGTAATAGTATATAACGTTATACGACATCAGGTAATACTATATAACGTTACACGTTAGTACGTAATAGTATATAACGTTATACGTTAGTACGTAATAATATATAACGTTATACGACATCAGGTAATACTATATAACGTTACACGTTAGTACGTAATACTGTATAACGATATACGTTAGTACGTAATAGTATATAACGTTATACGTTAGTACGTAATAGTATATAACGTTATACGTTATTACGTAATAGGATATAACGTTATACGTTAGTACGTAATAGTATATAACGTTATACGTCATCAGGTAATACTATATAACGTTACAAGTTAGTACGTAATAGATTATAACGTTATACGTTTGTACGTAATAGGATACAACGTTATACGTTACAAGGTAATACTCAATAACGTTATACGTCATTACATAGTAGTATATAACGTTATACGTCATTACGTAATAGTATATAACGTTATACGTTATTACGTATTAGTATATAACGTTATACGTCTTTACGTAATAGTGTATAACGTTATACGTTAGTACGTAATAGTATATAGCGTTATACGTTATTACGTAATAATATATAACGTTATACGTCATCAGGTAATACTATATTACGTTACACGTTATTACGTAATAGTATATAACGTTATACGTTATCAGGTAATACTATATAACATTACACGTTAGTACGTAATAGTATATAACGTTATACGTTAGTACGTAATAGTATATAACGTTACACGATATTACGTATTAGTAAATAACGTTATACGATATTACGTATTAGTATATAACGTTACACGTTAGCACGTATTAGTTTATAACATTATACTTTAGTACGTAATAGTATATAACGTCATACGTCATTACGTATTAGTTTATGACGTTATACGTTGGTACGTAATAGTATATAACGTTATACGTCATCAGGTAATACTATATTACGTTACACGTTATTACGTAATAGTATACAACGTTATACGTCATCAGGTAATACTATATAACGTTACACGTTACTACGTACTAGTATATAACGTTATACGTCATTACGTACTAGTATATAACGTTATACTTTAGTACGTAATAATATATAACGTTATACGTCATTACGTATTAGTTTATAACGTTATACGTTATTACGTATTAGTATATAACGTTACACGTTATTACGTAATAGTATATAACATTATACGTCATTACGTATTAGTTTATAACGTTACACGTTAGTACGTAATAGTATATAACGTTATACGTTAGTACGTAATAGTATATAACGTTATACGTTAGTACGTAATAGTATATAACGTTATACGTTAGTACGTAATAGTATATAGCGTTATACGTCATTACGTAATAGTATATAACGTTACACATTAGCACGTAATAGTATATAACGTTATACGTTAGCACGTAATAGTACATAACGTTATACGTTAGTACGTAATAGTATATAACGTTATACGTCATCAGGTAATACTATATAACGTTACAAGTTAGTACGTAATAGATTATAACGTTATACGTTTGTACGTAATAGGATACAACGTTATACGTTACAAGGTAATACTCAATAACGTTATACGTCATTACATAGTAGTATATAACGTTATACGTCATTACGTAATAGTATATAACGTTATACGTTATTACGTATTAGTATATAACGTTATACGTCTTTACGTAATAGTGTATAACGTTATACGTTAGTACGTAATAGTATATAGCGTTATACGTTATTACGTAATAATATATAACGTTATACGTCATCAGGTAATACTATATTACGTTACACGTTATTACGTAATAGTATATAACGTTATACGTTATCAGGTAATACTATATAACATTACACGTTAGTACGTAATAGTATATAACGTTATACGTTAGTACGTAATAGTATATAACGTTACACGATATTACGTATTAGTAAATAACGTTATACGATATTACGTATTAGTATATAACGTTACACGTTAGCACGTATTAGTTTATAACATTATACGTTAGTACGTAATAGTATATAACGTTATACGTCATTACGTATTAGTTTATGACGTTATACGTTGGTACGTAATAGTATATAACGTTATACGTCATCAGGTAATACTATATTACGTTACACGTTATTACGTAATAGTATACAACGTTATACGTCATCAGGTAATACTATATAACGTTACACGTTACTACGTACTAGTATATAACGTTATACGTCATTACGTACTAGTACATAACGTTATACTTTAGTACGTAATAATATATAACGTTATACGTCATTACGTATTAGTTTATAACGTTATACGTCATTACGTATTAGTATATAACGTTACACGTTATTACGTAATAGTATATAACATTATACGTCATTACGTATTAGTTTATAACGTTACACGTTAGTACGTAATAGTATATAACGTTATACGTTAGTACGTAATAGTATATAACGTTATACGTTAGTACGTAATAGTATATAACCTTATACGTTAGTACGTAATAGTATATAGCGTTATACGTCATTACGTAATAGTATATAACGTTACACATTAGCACGTAAGAGTATATAACGTTATACGTTAGCACGTAATAGTACATAACGTTATACGTTAGTACGTAATAGTATATAACGTTATACGTTAGCACGTAATAGTACATAACGTTATACGTTAGTACGTAATAGTATATAACGTTATACGTTAGTACGTAATAGTATATAACGTTATACGTTATTACGTAATAGGATATAACGTTATACGTTAGCACGTAATAGTACATAACGTTATACGTTAGTACGTAATAGTATATAACGTTATACGACATCATTTAATACTATATAACGTTATACGTTAGTACGTAATAGTGTATAACGATATACGTTATTACGTATTAGTACATAACGTTATTCGTTGTTCCGTATTAGTATATAACGTTATACGTCATTACGTACTAGTATATAACGTTATACGTTAGTACGTAATAGTATATAACGTTATACGTCCTCAGGTAATACTATATAACGTTACAAGTTAGTACGTAATAGATTATAACGTTATACGTTAGTACGTAATAGGATATAACGTTATACGTTATAAGATAATACTCAATAACGTTATACCTCATTACATAATAGTATATAACGTTATACGTCATTACGTAATAGTATATAACGTTATACGTTATTACGTATTAGTATATAACGTTATACGTCTTTACGTAATAGTGTATAACGTTATACGTTAGTGCGTAATAGTATATAACGTTATACGATATTACGTATTAGTATATTACTTTATACGATATTACGTATTAGTATATAACGTTACACGATATTACGTATTAGTATATAACGTTACACGTTAGCACGTATTAGTTTATAACGTTTCACGTTAGTACGTAATAGTATATAACGTTATACGTTAGTACGTAATAGTATATAACGTTATACGTTAGTACGTAATAGTATATAACGTTATACGTTAGTACGTAATAGTATATAGCGTTATACGTCATTACGTAATAGTATATAACGTTACACATTAGCACGTAATAGTATATAACGTTATACGTTGGCACGTAATAGTACATAACGTTATACGTTAGTACGTAATAGTATATAACGTTATACGTCATCAGGTAATACTATATAACGTTACAAGTTAGTACGTAATAGATTATAACGTTATACGTTTGTACGTAATAGGATACAACGTTATACGTTACAAGGTAATACTGAATAACGTTATACGTCATTACATAGTAGTATATAACGTTATACGTCACTACGTAATAGTATATAACGTTATACGTTATTACGTATTAGTATATAACGTTATACGTCTTTACGTAATAGTGTATAACGTTATACGTTAGTACGTAATAGTATATAGCGTTATACGTTATTACGTAATAATATATAACGTTATACGTCATCAGGTAATACTATATTACGTTACACGTTATTACGTAATAGTATATAACGTTATACGTTATCAGGTAATACTATATAACATTACACGTTAGTACGTAATAGTATATAACGTTATACGTTAGTACGTAATAGTATATAACGTTACACGATATTACGTATTAGTAAATAACGTTATACGATATTACGTATTAGTATATAACGTTACACGTTAGCACGTATTAGTTTATAACATTATACGTTAGTACGTAATAGTATATAACGTTATACGTCATTACGTATTAGTTTATGACGTTATACGTTGGTACGTAATAGTATATAACGTTATACGTCATCAGGTAATACTATATTACGTTACACGTTATTACGTAATAGTATACAACGTTATACGTCATCAGGTAATACTATATAACGTTACACGTTACTACGTACTAGTATATAACGTTATACGTCATTACGTACTAGTATATAACGTTATACTTTAGTACGTAATAATATATAACGTTATACGTCATTACGTATTAGTTTATAACGTTATACGTTATTACGTATTAGTATATAACGTTACACGTTATTACGTAATAGTATATAACATTACACCTCATTACGTATTAGTTTATAACGTTACACGTTAGTACGTAATAGTATATAACGTTATACGTTAGTACGTAATAGTATATAACGTTATACGTTAGTACGTAATAGTATATAGCGTTATGCGTCATTACGTAATAGTATATAACGTTACACATTAGCACGTAATAGTATATAACGTTATACGTTAGCACGTAATAGTACATAACGTTATACGTTAGTACGTAATAGTATATAACGTTATACGTTAGCACGTAATAGTACATAACGTTATACGTTAGTACGTAATAGTATATAACGTTATACGTTAGTACGTAATAGTATATAACGTTATACGTTATTACGTAATAGGATATAACGTTATACGTTAGCACGTAATAGTACATAACGTTATACGTTAGTACGTAATAGTATATAACGTTATACGACATCATGTAATACTATATAACGTTATACGTTTGTACGTAATAGTGTATAACGATATACGTTATTACGTATTATTACATAACGTTATTCGTTGTTCCGTATTAGTATATAACGTTATACGTCATTACGTACTAGTATATAACGTTATACGTTAGTACGTAATAGTATATAACGTTATACGTCCTCAGGTAATACTATATAACGTTACAAGTTAGTACGTAATAGATTATAACGTTATACGTTAGTACGTAATAGGATATAACGTTATACGTTATAAGATAATACTCAATAACGTTATACGTCATTACATAATAGTATATAACGTTATACGTCATTACGTAATAGTATATAACGTTATACGTTATTACGTATTAGTATATAACGTTATACGTCTTTACGTAATAGTGTATAACGTTATACGTTAGTGCGTAATAGTATATAACGTTATACGATATTACGTATTAGTATATTACTTTATACGATATTACGTATTAGTATATAACGTTACACGATATTACGTATTAGTATATAACATTACACGTTAGCACGTATTAGTTTATAACGTTATACGTTAGTACGTAATAGTATATAACGTTATACGTCACATCGTATTAGTTTATGACGTTATACGTTAGTACGTAATAGTATATAACGTTTTACGGCATCAGGTAATACTATATAACGTTACACGTTAGTACGTAATAGTATATAACGTTATACGTTAGTACGTAATAGAACATAACATTATACGTTAGTACGTAATAGTATATAACGTTATACGACATCAGGTAATACTATATAACGTTACACGTTAGTACGTAATATTGTATAACGTTATACGTCATTACGTAATAGTATATAACGTTATACGTCATTAGGTAATACTATATAACGTTACACGTTATTACGTAATAGTATATAACGTTACACGTCATCAGGTAATACTATATAACGTTACACGTTAGTACGTAATAGGATATAACGTTATACGTTAGTACGTAATAGTACATAACGTTATACGTCATCAGGTAATACTATATAACGTTATACGTCATTACGTACTAGTATATAACGTTATACGTTAGTACGTAATAGTATATAACGTTATACGTTAGTACGTAATAGTATATAACGTTATACGTTAGTACGTAATAGTATATAACGTTATACGTTAGTACGTAATAGTATATAACGTTATACGTCACTACGTATTAGTTTATGACGTTATACGTTAGTACCTAATAGTATATAACGTTATACGGCATCAGGTAATACTATATAACGTTACACGTTAGTACGTAATAGTATATAACGTTATAAGTTAGTACGTAATAGAACATAACGTTATACGTTAGTACGTAATAATATATAACGTTATACGACATCAGGTAATACTATATAACGTTACACGTTAGTACGTAATAGTGTATAACGATATACGTTAGTACGTAATAGTATATAACGTTATACGTTAGTACGTAATAGTATATAACGTCATACGTTATTACGTATTAGTATATTACGTTATACGTCTTTACGTAATAGTGTATAACAGTATACGTTAGTGCGTAATAGTATATAACGTTATACGATATTACGTATTAGTATATTACGTTATACGATATTACGTATTAGTATATAACGTCGCACGTTATTACGTAACAGTATATATCGTTATAAGTCATTACGTATTAGTTTATAACGTTCTACGTTAGTACGTAATAGTATATAGCGTTATACGTTATTACGTAATAATATATAACGTTATACGTCATCAGGTAATACTATATTACGTTACACGTTATTACGTAATAGTATATAACGTTATACGTTATCAGGTAATACTATATAACGTTACACGTTAGTACGTAATAGTATATAACGTTATACGTTAGTACGTAATAGTATATAACGTTACACGATATTACGTATTAGTATATAACGTTATACGATATTACGTATTAGTATATAACGTTACACGTTAGCACGTATTAGTTTATAACATTATACGTTAGTACGTAATAGTATATAACGTTATACGTCATTACGTATTAGTTTATGACGTTATACGTTGGTACGTAATAGTATATAACGTTATACGTCATCAGGTAATACTATATTAAGTTACACGTTATTAGGTAATAGTATATAACGTTATACGTCATCAGGTAATACTATATAACGTTACACGTTACTACGTACTAGTATATAACGTTATACGTCATTACGTATTAGTTTATAACGTTATACGTTATTACGTATTAGTATATAACGTTACACGTTCGTACGTAATAGTATATAACGTTATACGTTAGTACGTAATAGTATATAGCGTTATACGTCATTACGTAATAGTATATAACGTTACACATTAGCACGTAATAGTATATAACGTTATACGGCATCAGGTAATACTATATAACGTTACACGTTAGTACGTAATAGTATATAACGTTATACGTTAGCACGTAATAGTACATAACGTTATACGTTAGTTCGTAATAGTATATAACGTTATACGTTAGTACGTAATAGTATATAGCGTTATACGTCATTACGTAATAGTATATAACGTTACACATTAGCACGTAATAGTATATAACGTTATACGTTAGCACGTAATAGTACATAACGTTATACGTTAGTACGTAATAGTACATAACGTTATACGTCATCAGGTAATACTATATTACGTTACACGTTATTACGTAATAGTATACAACGTTATACGTCATCAGGTAATACTATATAACGTTACACGTTACTACGTACTAGTATATAACGTTATACGTCATTACGTACTAGTATATAACGTTATACTTTAGTACGTAATAATATATAACGTTATACGTCATTAAGTATTAGTTTATAACGTTATACGTTATTACGTATTAGTATATAACGTTACACGTTATTACGTAATAGTATATAACATTATACGTCATTACGTATTAGTTTATAACGTTACACGTTAGTACGTAATAGTATATAACGTTATACGTTAGTACGTAATAGTATATAACGTTATACGTTAGTACGTAATAGTATATAACGTTATACGTTAGTACGTAATAGTATATAGCGTTATACGTCATTACGTAATAGTATATAACGTTACACATTAGCACGTAATAGTATATAACGTTATACGTTAGCACGTAATAGTACATAACGTTATACGTTAGTACGTAATAGTATATAACGTTATACGTCATCAGGTAATACTATATAACGTTACAAGTTAGTACGTAATAGATTATAACGTTATACGTTTGTACGTAATAGGATACAACGTTATACGTTACAAGGTAATACTGAATAACGTTATACGTCATTACATAGTAGTATATAACGTTATACGTCATTACGTAATAGTATATAACGTTATACGTTATTACGTATTAGTATATAACGTTATACGTCTTTACGTAATAGTGTATAACGTTATACGTTAGTACGTAATAGTATATAGCGTTATACGTTATTACGTAATAATATATAACGTTATACGTCATCAGGTAATACTATATTACGTTACACGTTATTACGTAATAGTATATAACGTTATACGTTATCAGGTAATACTATATAACATTACACGTTAGTACGTAATAGTATATAACGTTATACGTTAGTACGTAATAGTATATAACGTTACACGATATTACGTATTAGTAAATAACGTTATACGATATTACGTATTAGTATATAACGTTACACGTTAGCACGTATTAGTTTATAACATTATACGTTAGTACGTAATAGTATATAACGTTATACGTCATTACGTATTAGTTTATGACGTTATACGTTGGTACGTAATAGTATATAACGTTATACGTCATCAGGTAATACTATATTACGTTACACGTTATTACGTAATAGTATACAACGTTATACGTCATCAGGTAATACTATATAACGTTACACGTTACTACGTACTAGTATATAACGTTATACGTCATTACGTACCAGTATATAACGTTATACTTTAGTACGTAATAATATATAACGTTATACGTCATTACGTATTAGTTTATAACGTTATACGTTATTACGTATTAGTATATAACGTTACACGTTATTACGTAATAGTATATAACATTATACGTCATTACGTATTAGTTTATAACGTTACACGTTAGTACGTAATAGTATATAACGTTATACGTTAGTACGTAATAGTATATAACGTTATACGTTAGTACGTAATAGTATATAACGTTATACGTTAGTACGTAATAGTATATAGCGTTATACGTCATTACGTAATAGTATATAACGTTACACATTAGCACGTAATAGTATATAACGTTATACGTTAGCACGTAATAGCACATAACGTTATACGTTAGTACGTAATAGTATATAACGTTATACGTTAGCACGTAATAGTACATAACGTTATACGTTAGTACGTAATAGTATATAACGTTATACGTTAGTACGTAATAGTATATAACGTTATACGTTATTACGTAATAGGATATAACGTTATACGTTAGCACGTAATAGTACATAACGTTATACGTTAGTACGTAATAGTATATAACGTTATACGACATCATGTAATACTATATAACGTTATACGTTAGTACGTAATAGTGTATAACGATATACGTTATTACGTATTAGTACATAACGTTATTCGTTGTTCCGTATTAGTATATAACGTTATACGTCATTACGTACTAGTATATAACGTTATACGTTAGTACGTAATAGTATATAACGTTATACGTCCTCAGGTAATACTATATAACGTTACAAGTTAGTACGTAATAGATTATAACGTTATACGTTAGTACGTAATAGGATATAACGTTATACGTTATAAGATAATACTCAATAACGTTATACGTCATTACATAATAGTATATAACGTTATACGTCATTACGTAATAGTATATAACGTTATACGTTATTACGTATTAGTATATAACGTTATACGTCTTTACGTAATAGTGTATTACGTTATACGTTAGTGCGTAATAGTATATAACGTTATACGATATTACGTATTAGTATATTACTTTATACGATATTACGTATTAGTATATAACGTTGCACGATATTACGTATTAGTATATAACATTACACGTTAGCACGTATTAGTTTATGACGTTCTACGTTAGTACGTAATAGTATATAGCGTTATACGTTATTACGTAATAATATATAACGTTATACGTCATCAGGTAATACTATATTACGTTACACGTTATTACGTAATAGTATATAACGTTATACGTTATCAGGTAATACTATATAACGTTACACGTTAGTACGTAATAGTATATAACGTTATACGTTAGTACGTAATATTATATAACGTTACACGATATTACGTATTAGTATATAACGTTATACGATATTACGTATTAGTATATAACGTTACACGTTAGCACGTATTAGTTTATAACATTATACGTTAGTACGTAATAGTATATAACGTTATACGTCATTACGTATTAGTTTATGACGTTATACGTTGGTACGTAATAGTATATAACGTTATACGTCATCAGGTAATACTGTATAACGTTACACGTTACTACGTACTAGTATATAACGTTATACGTCACTACGTACTAGTATATAACGTTATACGTTAGTACGTAATAGTATATAACGTTATACGTCATCAGGTAATACTGTATAACGTTACACGTTACTACGTACTAGTATATAACGTTATACGTCACTACGTACTAGTATATAACGTTATACGTTAGTACGTAATAGTATATAACGTTATACGTCATTACGTATTAGTTTATAACGTTATACGTTATTACGTATTAGTATATAACGTTACACGTTATTACGTAATAGTATATAACATTATACGTTAGTACGTAATAGTATATAACGTTATACGTTAGTACGTAATAATATATAACGTTATACGTTATTACGTAATAGGATATAACGTTATACGTCATCAGGTAATACTATATTACGTTACACGTTATTACGTAATAGTATATAACGTTATACGACATCAGGTAATACTATATAAAGTTACACGTTAGTACGTAATAGTATATAACGTTATACGTTAGTACGTAATAATATATAACGTTATACGACATCAGGTAATACTATATAACGTTACACGTTAGTACGTAATACTGTATAACGATATACGTTAGTACGTAATAGTATATAACGTTATACGTTAGTACGTAATAGTATATAACGTTATACGTTATTACGTAATAGGATATAACGTTATACGTTAGTACGTAATAGTATATAACGTTATACGTCATCAGGTAATACTATATAACGTTACAAGTTAGTACGTAATAGATTATAACGTTATACGTTTGTACGTAATAGGATACAACGTTATACGTTACAAGGTAATACTCAATAACGTTATACGTCATTACATAGTAGTATATAACGTTATACGTCATTACGTAATAGTATATAACGTTATACGTTATTACGTATTAGTATATAACGTTATACGTCTTTACGTAATAGTGTATAACGTTATACGTTAGTACGTAATAGTATATAGCGTTATACGTTATTACGTAATAATATATAACGTTATACGTCATCAGGTAATACTATATTACGTTACACGTTATTACGTAATAGTATATAACGTTATACGTTATCAGGTAATACTATATAACATTACACGTTAGTACGTAATAGTATATAACGTTATACGTTAGTACGTAATAGTATATAACGTTACACGATATTACGTATTAGTAAATAACGTTATACGATATTACGTATTAGTATATAACGTTACACGTTAGCACGTATTAGTTTATAACATTATACGTTAGTACGTAATAGTATATAACGTTATACGTCATTACGTATTAGTTTATGACGTTATACGTTGGTACGTAATAGTATATAACGTTATACGTCATCAGGTAATACTATATTACGTTACACGTTATTACGTAATAGTATACAACGTTATACGTCATCAGGTAATACTATATAACGTTACACGTTACTACGTACTAGTATATAACGTTATACGTCATTACGTACTAGTACATAACGTTATACTTTAGTACGTAATAATATATAACGTTATACGTCATTACGTATTAGTTTATAACGTTATACGTCATTACGTATTAGTATATAACGTTACACGTTATTACGTAATAGTATATAACATTATACGTCATTACGTATTAGTTTATAACGTTACACGTTAGTACGTAATAGTATATAACGTTATACGTTAGTACGTAATAGTATATAACGTTATACGTTAGTACGTAATAGTATATAACCTTATACGTTAGTACGTAATAGTATATAGCGTTATACGTCATTACGTAATAGTATATAACGTTACACATTAGCACGTAATAGTATATAACGTTATACGTTAGCACGTAATAGTACATAACGTTATACGTTAGTACGTAATAGTATATAACGTTATACGTTAGTACGTAATAGTATATAACGTTATACGTTATTACGTAATAGGATATAACGTTATACGTTAGCACGTAATAGTACATAACGTTATACGTTAGTACGTAATAGTATATAACGTTATACGACATCATGTAATACTATATAACGTTATACGTTAGTACGTAATAGTGTATAACGATATACGTTATTACGTATTAGTACATAACGTTATTCGTTGTTCCGTATTAGTATATAACGTTATACGTCATTACGTACTAGTATATAACGTTATACGTTAGTACGTAATAGTATATAACGTTATACGTCCTCAGGTAATATTATATAACGTTACAAGTTAGTACGTAATAGATTATAACGTTATACGTTAGTACGTAATAGGATATAACGTTATACGTTATAAGATAATACTCAATAACGTTATACCTCATTACATAATAGTATATAACGTTATACGTCATTACGTAATAGTATATAACGTTATACGTTATTACGTATTAGTATATAACGTTATACGTCTTTACGTAATAGTGTATAACGTTATACGTTAGTGCGTAATAGTATATAACGTTATACGATATTACGTATTAGTATATTACTTTATACGATATTACGTATTAGTATATAACGTTACACGATATTACGTATTAGTATATAACGTTACACGTTAGCACGTATTAGTTTATAACGTTACACGTTAGTACGTAATAGTATATAACGTTATACGTTAGTACGTAATAGTATATAACGTTATACGTTAGTACGTAATAGTATATAACGTTATACGTTAGTACGTAATAGTATATAGCGTTATACGTCATTACGTAATAGTATATAACGTTACACATTAGCACGTAATAGTATATAACGTTATACGTTGGCACGTAATAGTACATAACGTTATACGTTAGTACGTAATAGTATATAACGTTATACGTCATCAGGTAATACTATACAACGTTACAAGTTAGTACGTAATAGATTATAACGTTATACGTTTGTACGTAATAGGATACAACGTTATACGTTACAAGGTAATACTGAATAACGTTATACGTCATTACATAGTAGTATATAACGTTATACGTCACTACGTAATAGTATATAACGTTATACGTTATTACGTATTAGTATATAACGTTATACGTCTTTACGTAATAGTGTATAACGTTATACGTTAGTACGTAATAGTATATAGCGTTATACGTTATTACGTAATAATATATAACGTTATACGTCATCAGGTAATACTATATTACGTTACACGTTATTACGTAATAGTATATAACGTTATACGTTTTCAGGTAATACTATATAACATTACACGTTAGTACGTAATAGTATATAACGTTATACGTTAGTACGTAATAGTATATAACGTTACACGATATTACGTATTAGTAAATAACGTTATACGATATTACGTATTAGTATATAACGTTACACGTTAGCACGTATTAGTTTATAACATTATACGTTAGTACGTAATAGTATATAACGTTATACGTCATTACGTATTAGTTTATGACGTTATACGTTGGTACGTAATAGTATATAACGTTATACGTCATCAGGTAATACTATATTACGTTACACGTTATTACGTAATAGTATACAACGTTATACGTCATCAGGTAATACTATATAACGTTACACGTTACTACGTACTAGTATATAACGTTATACGTCATTACGTACTAGTATATAACGTTATACTTTAGTACGTAATAATATATAACGTTATACGTCATTACGTATTAGTTTATAACGTTATACGTTATTACGTATTAGTATATAACGTTACACGTTATTACGTAATAGTATATAACATTACACCTCATTACGTATTAGTTTATAACGTTACACGTTAGTACGTAATAGTATATAACGTTATACGTTAGTACGTAATAGTATAAAACGTTATACGTTAGTACGTAATAGTATATAGCGTTATGCGTCATTACGTAATAGTATATAACGTTACACATTAGCACGTAATAGTATATAACGTTATACGTTAGCACGTAATAGTACATAACGTTATACGTTAGTACGTAATAGTATATAACGTTATACGTTAGCACGTAATAGTACATAACGTTATACGTTAGTACGTAATAGTATATAACGTTATACGTTAGTACGTAATAGTATATAACGTTATACGTTATTACGTAATAGGATATAACGTTATACGTTAGCACGTAATAGTACATAACGTTATACGTTAGTACGTAATAGTATATAACGTTATACGACATCATGTAATACTATATAACGTTATACGTTAGTACGTAATAGTGTATAACGATATACGTTATTACGTATTAGTACATAACGTTATTCGTTGTTCCGTATTAGTATATAACGTTATACGTCATTACGTACTAGTATATAACGTTATACGTTAGTACGTAATAGTATATAACGTTATACGTCCTCAGGTAATACTATATAACGTTACAAGTTAGTACGTAATAGATTATAACGTTATACGTTAGTACGTAATAGGATATAAAGTTATACGTTATAAGATAATACTCAATAACGTTATACGTCATTACATAATAGTATATAACGTTATACGTCATTACGTAATAGTATATAACGTTATACGTTATTACGTATTAGTATATAACGTTATACGTCTTTACGTAATAGTGTATAACGTTATACGTTAGTGCGTAATAGTATATAACGTTATACGATATTACGTATTAGTATATTACTTTATACGATATTACGTATTAGTATATAACGTTACACGATATTACGTATTAGTATATAACATTACACGTTAGCACGTATTAGTTTATAACGTTATACGTTAGTACGTAATAGTATATAACGTTATACGTCACATCGTATTAGTTTATGACGTTATACGTTAGTACGTAATAGTATATAACGTTATACGGCATCAGGTAATACTATATAACGTTACACGTTAGTACGTAATAGTATATAACGTTATACGTTAGTACGTAATAGAACATAACATTATACGTTAGTACGTAATAGTATATAACGTTATACGACATCAGGTAATACTATATAACGTTACACGTTAGTACGTAATATTGTATAACGTTATACGTCATTACGTAATAGTATATAACGTTATACGTCATTAGGTAATACTATATAACGTTACACGTTATTACGTAATAGTATATAACGTTACACGTCATCAGGTAATACTATATAACGTTACACGTTAGTACGTAATAGGATATAACGTTATACGTTAGTACGTAATAGTACATAACGTTATACGTCATCAGGTAATACTATATAACGTTATACGTCATTACGTACTAGTATATAACGTTATACGTTAGTACGTAATAGTATATAACGTTATACGTTAGTACGTAATAGTACAGTAGCGGACAAAAGTTTAAGACGATGATTTGTAAACCGGATTACAAACATCTTATACGCATATTGTTCTTCTATTCGGTTTGTCTCTTTGGAATAACGTAGCTGTATGTTTGACCTTCGTAACCTCAGACAGTCAGTTGTTAAATACAAACAATGTAGGAGTTACAACAGTTAGTTACCGCCTAGCACTTGGAAACAGTGAACATTAGTTTAAGACGATCTGTGTAAAACGTGAGTACGAGTACAGTTTTTGAACATTTTGATTCTGGAATGTCAAAATCATTGTTTAGTGTACCTTTTATTGCTTAAAATTCATTTAGGTAGGAACAGACTATGGGTAAATCAAAGAATTTACTTGAAAACGAAAGGGAACAAATCGTAAGGCTGCGAAAGCAAAGTAAAACCTTCACCGAAATAGCAAATATAGTGAACAGGTCAGAAACAGCTTGTAAACAAGCTTGGTATAAATGTTTAAAGACAGGCATGTATTGCGATCAACCGAAAAACGGAAGACCACGGAAAACAACACCGAAAATGGATCGCCGGATTCATCGATTGAGCGAAAAGGATCGTTTTCGTAGTGCAAATAATATTGCTGCGGAGATAAACTATGAAAACGATACACAAATTAGTGCTAGAACTGTTAGGAGAAGATTAGAAGACTTTAACTTAAGAGGACGAAAACCCCAAAAGAAACCACTGCTGAGTTCTAGGAATCGAAAAAGACGACTTGCATTTGCTAAAGCTCATAAGCATTGGACAAGTGAAGATTGGCAAAAGGTATTGTTTTCTGACGAATCGAAATTCAGTCGCGTCTCTTCTGACGGGGTACGGTACGTTAGACGTCGAATTGGCGAAAGTTTGAAAACACAGTGCGTTTTAAAAACTCTTAAACATGGTGGTGGCAACGTTATGGTGTGGGCGTGTTTTTCTCGAAGCGGCCCTGGTCCGATATGTCGTATCAATGGAATTATGGACCGTTTTCAATACAAGGACATACTCAAGAACACAATGTTACCTTTTGCACGCAACAATATGAGTGATGATTTTATTTTTCAAAATGATAATGATCCGAAGCACACGGCTCGGGTTGTGAAACAGTTTTTTCAAGAAGAAAATATCACCGTGCTGCCGTGGCCGTCCCAATCACCAGATATTAATCCAATCGAGAACTTGTGGAGCATCATAAAAAAGACAGTACAAGGTTATAAACCGAAAAATTTGAATGAACTTTACTCTACAATTGAAACAGCTTGGAGTAATATTACGGTAGATCAATGTAAAAAATTAATAGATTCAATGCCAAGAAGATGTACCGAAGTGATAAGAAATAACGGATATTGGACAAACTATTGAATTTAAACAAAAATTGTGCATATTTTTTTACCAAAACTTAATATTTTTTGTGTAGTCTTAAACTTTTGACCGACAAAATATTATACAGATTTCGTTCCTTTTTTTGTAACTTCGCTACTGAGCAAAATATCAAAATGAAATTTTTTTTGTAAGTGTATAAACAAATGCCTAATTAGTTAATACCAAATGTAGAACACTGTATTTATATTTTTTATGGAAAGTAAATCAATTATTTATTTCTTCCATTTCGTCTTAAACTTTTGTCCGCTACTGTATATAACGTTATACGTTAGTACGTAATAGTATATAACGTTATACGTTAGTACGTAATAGTATATAACGTTATACGTCACTACGTATTAGTTTATGACGTTATACGTTAGTACCTAATAGTATATAACGTTATACGGCATCAGGTAATACTATATAACGTTACACGTTAGTACGTAATAGTATATAACGTTATAAGTTAGTACGTAATAGAACATAACGTTATACGTTAGTACGTAATAATATATAACGTTATACGACATCAGGTAATACTATATAACGTTACACGTTAGTACGTAATAGTGTATAACGATATACGTTAGTACGTAATAGTATATAACGTTATACGTTAGTACGTAATAGTATATAACGTTATACGTTATTACGTATTAGTATATTACGTTATACGTCTTTACGTAATAGTGTATAACAGTATACGTTAGTGCGTAATAGTATATAACGTTATACGATATTACGTATTAGTATATTACGTTATACGATATTACGTATTAGTATATAACGTCGCACGTTATTACGTAACAGTATATATCGTTATAAGTCATTACGTATTAGTTTATAACGTTCTACGTTAGTACGTAATAGTATATAGCGTTATACGTTATTACGTAATAATATATAACAATATACGTCATCAGGTAATACTATATTACGTTACACGTTATTACGTAATAGTATATAACGTTATACGTTATCAGGTAATACTATATAACGTTACACGTTAGTACGTAATAGTATATAACGTTATACGTTAGTACGTAATAGTATATAACGTTACACGATATTACGTATTAGTATATAACGTTATACGATATTACGTATTAGTATATAACGTTACACGTTAGCACGTATTAGTTTATAACATTATACGTTAGTACGTAATAGTATATAACGTTATACGTCATTACGTATTAGTTTATGACGTTATACGTTGGTACGTAATAGTATATAACGTTATACGTCATCAGGTAATACTATATTAAGTTACACGTTATTAGGTAATAGTATATAACGTTATACGTCATCAGGTAATACTATATAACGTTACACGTTACTACGTACTAGTATATAACGTTATACGTCATTACGTACTAGTATATAACGTTATACGTTAGTACTTAATAGTATATAACGTTATACGTCATTACGTATTAGTTTATAACGTTATACGTTATTACGTATTAGTATATAACGTTACACGTTATTACGTAATAGTATATAACATTATACGTCATTACGTATTAGTTTATAACGTTACACGTTCGTACGTAATAGTATATAACGTTATACGTTAGTACGTAATAGTATATAGCGTTATACGTCATTACGTAATAGTATATAACGTTACACATTAGCACGTAATAGTATATAACGTTATACGGCATCAGGTAATACTATATAACGTTACACGTTAGTACGTAATAGTATATAACGTTATACGTTAGCACGTAATAGTACATAACGTTATACGTTAGTTCGTAATAGTATATAACGTTATACGTTAGTACGTAATAGTATATAGCGTTATACGTCATTACGTAATAGTATATAACGTTACACATTAGCACGTAATAGTATATAACGTTATACGTTAGCACGTAATAGTACATAACGTTATACGTTAGTACGTAATAGTACATAACGTTATACGTCATCAGGTAATACTATATTACGTTACACGTTATTACGTAATAGTATACAACGTTATACGTCATCAGGTAATACTATATAACGTTACACGTTACTACGTACTAGTATATAACGTTATACGTCATTACGTACTAGTATATAACGTTATACTTTAGTACGTAATAATATATAACGTTATACGTCATTACGTATTAGTTTATAACGTTATACGTTATTACGTATTAGTATATAACGTTACACGTTATTACGTAATAGTATATAACATTATACGTCATTACGTATTAGTTTATAACGTTACACGTTAGTACGTAATAGTATATAACGTTATACGTTAGTACGTAATAGTATATAACGTTATACGTTAGTACGTAATAGTATATAACGTTATACGTCACTACGTATTAGTTTATGACGTTATACGTTAGTACCTAATAGTATATAACGTTATACGGCATCAGGTAATACTATATAACGTTACACGTTAGTACGTAATAGTATATAACGTTATAAGTTAGTACGTAATAGAACATAACGTTATACGTTAGTACGTAATAATATATAACGTTATACGACATCAGGTAATACTATATAACGTTACACGTTAGTACGTAATAGTGTATAACGATATACGTTAGTACGTAATAGTATATAACGTTATACGTTAGTACGTAATAGTATATAACGTTATACGTTATTACGTATTAGTATATTACGTTATACGTCTTTACGTAATAGTGTATAACAGTATACGTTAGTGCGTAATAGTATATAACGTTATACGATATTACGTATTAGTATATTACGTTATACGATATTACGTATTAGTATATAACGTCGCACGTTATTACGTAACAGTATATATCGTTATAAGTCATTACGTATTAGTTTATAACGTTCTACGTTAGTACGTAATAGTATATAGCGTTATACGTTATTACGTAATAATATATAACGTTATACGTCATCAGGAAATACTATATTACGTTACACGTTATTACGTAATAGTATATAACGTTATACGTTATCAGGTAATACTATATAACGTTACACGTTAGTACGTAATAGTATATAACGTTATACGTTAGTACGTAATAGTATATAACGTTACACGATATTACGTATTAGTATATAACGTTATACGATATTACGTATTAGTATATAACGTTACACGTTAGCACGTATTAGTTTATAACATTATACGTTAGTACGTAATAGTATATAACGTTATACGTCATTACGTATTAGTTTATGACGTTATACGTTGATACGTAATAGTATATAACGTTATACGTCATCAGGTAATACTATATTAAGTTACACGTTATTAGGTAATAGTATATAACGTTATACGTCATCAGGTAATACTATATAACGTTACACGTTACTACGTACTAGTATATAACGTTATACGTCATTACGTACTAGTATATAACGTTATACGTTAGTACTTAATAGTATATAACGTTATACGTCATTACGTATTAGTTTATAACGTTATACGTTATTACGTATTAGTATATAACGTTACACGTTATTACGTAATACTATATAACATTATACGTCATTACGTATTAGTTTATAACGTTACACGTTCGTACGTAATAGTATATAACGTTATACGTTAGTACGTAATAGTATATAGCGTTATACGTCATTACGTAATAGTATATAACGTTACACATTAGCACGTAATAGTATATAACGTTATACGGCATCAGGTAATACTATATAACGTTACACGTTAGTACGTAATAGTATATAACGTTATACGTTAGCACGTAATAGTACATAACGTTATACGTTAGTTCGTAATAGTATATAACGTTATACGTTAGTACGTAATAGTATATAGCGTTATACGTCATTACGTAATAGTATATAACGTTACACATTAGCACGTAATAGTATATAACGTTATACGTTAGCACGTAATAGTACATAACGTTATACGTTAGTACGTAATAGTACATAACGTTATACGTCATCAGGTAATACTATATTACGTTACACGTTATTACGTAATAGTATACAACGTTATACGTCATCAGGTAATACTATATAACGTTACACGTTACTACGTACTAGTATATAACGTTATACGTCATTACGTACTAGTATATAACGTTATACTTTAGTACGTAATAATATATAACGTTATACGTCATTACGTATTAGTTTATAACGTTATACGTTATTACGTATTAGTATATAACGTTACACGTTATTACGTAATAGTATATAACATTATACGTCATTACGTATTAGTTTATAACGTTACACGTTAGTACGTAATAGTATATAACGTTATACGTTAGTACGTAATAGTATATAACGTTATACGTTAGTACGTAATAGTATATAACGTTATACGTTAGTACGTAATAGTATATAGCGTTATACGTCATTACGTAATAGTATATAACGTTACACATTAGCACGTAATAGTATATAACGTTATACGTTAGCACGTAATAGTACATAACGTTATACGTTAGTACGTAATAGTATATAACGTTATACGTCATCAGGTAATACTATATAACGTTACAAGTTAGTACGTAATAGATTATAACGTTATACGTTTGTACGTAATAGGATACAACGTTATACGTTACAAGGTAATACTGAATAACGTTATACGTCATTACATAGTAGTATATAACGTTATACGTCATTACGTAATAGTATATAACGTTATACGTTATTACGTATTAGTATATAACGTTATACGTCTTTACGTAATAGTGTATAACGTTATACGTTAGTACGTAATAGTATATAGCGTTATACGTTATTACGTAATAATATATAACGTTATACGTCATCAGGTAATACTATATTACGTTACACGTTATTACGTAATAGTATATAACGTTATACGTTATCAGGTAATACTATATAACATTACACGTTAGTACGTAATAGTATATAACGTTATACGTTAGTACGTAATAGTATATACCGTTACACGATATTACGTATTAGTAAATAACGTTATACGATATTACGTATTAGTATATAACGTTACACGTTAGCACGTATTAGTTTATAACATTATACGTTAGTACGTAATAGTATATAACGTTATACGTCATTACGTATTAGTTTATGACGTTATACGTTGGTACGTAATAGTATATAACGTTATACGTCATCAGGTAATACTATATTACGTTACACGTTATTACGTAATAGTATACAACGTTATACGTCATCAGGTAATACTATATAACGTTACACGTTACTACGTACTAGTATATAACGTTATACGTCATTACGTACCAGTATATAACGTTATACCTTAGTACGTAATAATATATAACGTTATACGTCATTACGTATTAGTTTATAACGTTATACGTTATTACGTATTAGTATATAACGTTACACGTTATTACGTAATAGTATATAACATTATACGTCATTACGTATTAGTTTATAACGTTACACGTTAGTACGTAATAGTATATAACGTTATACGTTAGTACGTAATAGTATATAACGTTATACGTTAGTACGTAATAGTATATAACGTTATACGTTAGTACGTAATAGTATATAGCGTTATACGTCATTACGTAATAGTATATAACGTTATACGTTAGCACGTAATAGTACATAACGTTATACGTTAGTACGTAATAGTATATAACGTTATACGTTAGTACGTAATAGTATATAACGTTATACGTTATTACGTAATAGGATATAACGTTATACGTTAGCACGTAATAGTACATAACGTTATACGTTAGTACGTAATAGTATATAACGTTATACGACATCATGTAATACTATATAACGTTATACGTTAGTACGTAATAGTGTATAACGATATACGTTATTACGTATTAGTACATAACGTTATTCGTTGTTCCGTATTAGTATATAACGTTATACGTCATTACGTACTAGTATATAACGTTATACGTTAGTACGTAATAGTATATAACGTTATACGTCCTCAGGTAATACTATATAACGTTACAAGTTAGTACGTAATAGATTATAACGTTATACGTTAGTACGTAATAGGATATAACGTTATACGTTATAAGATAATACTCAATAACGTTATACGTCATTACATAATAGTATATAACGTTATACGTCATTACGTAATAGTATATAACGTTATACGTTATTACGTATTAGTATATAACGTTATACGTCTTTACGTAATAGTGTATAACGTTATACGTTAGTGCGTAATAGTATATAACGTTATACGATATTACGTATTAGTATATTACTTTATACGATATTACGTATTAGTATATAACGTTACACGATATTACGTATTAGTATATAACATTACACGTTAGCACGTATTAGTTTATAACGTTCTACGTTAGTACGTAATAGTATATAGCGTTATACGTTATTACGTAATAATATATAACGTTATACGTCATCAGGTAATACTATATTACGTTACACGTTATTACGTAATAGTATATAACGTTATACGTTATCAGGTAATACTATATAACGTTACACGTTAGTACGTAATAGTATATAACGTTATACGTTAGTACGTAATAGTATATAACGTTACACGATATTACGTATTAGTATATAACGTTATACGATATTACGTATTAGTATATAACGTTACACGTTAGCACGTATTAGTTTATAACATTATACGTTAGTACGTAATAGTATATAACGTTATACGTCATTACGTATTAGTTTATGACGTTATACGTTGGTACGTAATAGTATATAACGTTATACGTCATCAGGTAATACTATATTAAGTTACACGTTATTAGGTAATAGTATATAACGTTATACGTCATCAGGTAATACTATATAACGTTACACGTTACTACGTACTAGTATATAACGTTATACGTCATTACGTGCTAGTATATAACGTTATACGTTAGTACTTAATAGTATATAACGTTATACGTCATTACGTATTAGTTTATAACGTTGTACGTTATTACGTATTAGTATATAACGTTACACGTTATTACGTAATAGTATATAACATTATACGTCATTACGTATTAGTTTATAACGTTACACGTTCGTACGTAATAGTATATAACGTTATACGTTAGTACGTAATAGTATATAGCGTTATACGTCATTACGTAATAGTATATAACGTTACACATTAGCACGTAATAGTATATAACGTTATACGGCATCAGGTAATACTATATAACGTTACACGTTAGTACGTAATAGTATATAACGTTATACGTTAGCACGTAATAGTACATAACGTTATACGTTAGTTCGTAATAGTATATAACGTTATACGTTAGCACGTAATAGTACATAACGTTATACGTTAGTACGTAATAGTATATAACGTTATACGTTAGTACGTAATAGTATATAACGTTATACGTTATTACGTAATAGGATATAACGTTATACGTTAGCACGTAACAGTATATATCGTTATACGTTAGTACGTAATAGTGTATAACGATATACGTTATTACGTATTAGTACATAACGTTATACGTTGTTACGTATTAGTATATAACGTTATACGTCATTACGTACTAGTATATAACGTTATACGTTAGTACGTAACAGTATATAACGTTATACGTTAGTACGTAATAGTATATAACGTTACACGATATTACGTATTAGTAAATAACGTTATACGATATTACGTATTAGTATATAACGTTACACGTTAGCACGTATTAGTTTATAACATTATACGTTAGTACGTAATAGTATATAACGTTATACGTCATTACGTATTAGTTTATGACGTTATACGTTGGTACGTAATAGTATATAACGTTATACGTCATCAGGTAATACTATATTACGTTACACGTTATTACGTAATAGTATACAACGTTATACGTCATCAGGTAATACTATATAACGTTACACGTTACTACGTACTAGTATATAACGTTATACGTCATTACGTACTAGTATATAACGTTATACTTTAGTACGTAATAATATATAACGTTATACGTCATTACGTATTAGTTTATAACGTTATACGTTATTACGTATTAGTATATAACGTTACACGTTATTACGTAATAGTATATAACATTATACGTCATTACGTATTAGTTTATAACGTTACACGTTAGTACGTAATAGTATATAACGTTATACGTTAGTACGTAATAGTATATAACGTTATACGTTAGTACGTAATAGTATATAACGTTATACGTTATTACGTAATAGTATATAGCGTTATACGTCATTACGTAATAGTATATAACGTTACACATTAGCACGTAATAGTATATAACGTTATACGTTAGCACGTAATAGCACATAACGTTATACGTTAGTACGTAATAGTATATAACGTTATACGTTAGCACGTAATAGTACATAACGTTATACGTTAGTACGTAATAGTATATAACGTTATACGTTAGTACGTAATAGTATATAACGTTATACGTTATTACGTAATAGGATATAACGTTATACGTTAGCACGTAATAGTACATAACGTTATACGTTAGTACGTAATAGTATATAACGTTATACGACATCATGTAATACTATATAACGTTATACGTTAGTACGTAATAGTGTATAACGATATACGTTATTACGTATTAGTACATAACGTTATTCGTTGTTCCGTATTAGTATATAACGTTATACGTCATTACGTACTAGTATATAACGTTATACGTTAGTACGTAATAGTATATAACGTTATACGTCCTCAGGTAATACTATATAACGTTACAAGTTAGTACGTAATAGATTATAACGTTATACGTTAGTACGTAATAGGATATAACGTTATACGTTATAAGATAATACTCAATAACGTTATACGTCATTACATAATAGTATATAACGTTATACGTCATTACGTAATAGTATATAACGTTATACGTTATTACGTATTAGTATATAACGTTATACGTCTTTACGTAATAGTGTATAACGTTATACGTTAGTGCGTAATAGTATATAACGTTATACGATATTACGTATTAGTATATAACGTTACACGATATTACGTATTAGTATATAACATTACACGTTAGCACGTATTAGTTTATAACGTTCTACGTTAGTACGTAATAGTATATAGCGTTATACGTTATTACGTAATAATATATAACGTTATACGTCATCAGGTAATACTATATTACGTTACACGTTATTACGTAATAGTATATAACGTTATACGTTATCAGGTAATACTATATAACGTTACACGTTAGTACGTAATAGTATATAACGTTATACGTTAGTACGTAATAGTATATAACGTTACACGATATTACGTATTAGTATATAACGTTATACGATATTACGTATTAGTATATAACGTTACACGTTAGCACGTATTAGTTTATAACATTATACGTTAGTACGTAATAGTATATAACGTTATACGTCATTACGTATTAGTTTATGACGTTATACGTTGGTACGTAATAGTATATAACGTTATACGTCATCAGGTAATACTATATTAAGTTACACGTTATTAGGTAATAGTATATAACGTTATACGTCATCAGGTAATACTATATAACGTTACACGTTACTACGTACTAGTATATAACGTTATACGTCATTACGTACTAGTATATAACGTTATACGTTAGTACTTAATAGTATATAACGTTATACGTCATTACGTATTAGTTTATAACGTTATACGTTATTACGTATTAGTATATAACGTTACCCGTTATTACGTAATAGTATATAACATTATACGTCATTACGTATTAGTTTATAACGTTACACGTTCGTACGTAATAGTATATAACGTTATACGTTAGTACGTAATAGTATATAGCGTTATACGTCATTACGTAATAGTATATAACGTTACACATTAGCACGTAATAGTATATAACGTTACACGTCATCAGGTAATACTATATAACGTTACACGTTAGTACGTAATAGGATATAACGTTATACGTTAGTACGTAATACTACATAACGTTATACGACATCAGGTAATACTATATAACGTTACACGTTAATACGTAATAGTGTATAACGTTATACGTCATTACGTAATAGTATATAACGTTATACGTCATTAGGTAATACTATATAACGTTACACGTTATTACGTAATAGTATATAACGTTACACGTCATCAGGTAATACTATATAACGTTACACGTTAGTACGTAATATGATATAACGTTATACGTTAGTACGTAATAGTACATAACGTTATACGTCATCAGGTAATACTATATAACGTTATACGTCATTACGTACTAGTATATAACGTTATACGTTAGTACGTAATAGTATATAACGTTATACGTTAGTACGTAATAGTATATAACGTTATACGTTAGTACGTAATAGTATATAACGTTATACGTCATTACGTATTAGTTTATGACGTTATACGTTGGTACGTAATAGTATATAACGTTATACGTCATCAGGTAATACTATATTAAGTTACACGTTATTAGGTAATAGTATATAACGTTATACGTCATTACGTAATAGTATATAACGTTATACGTTATTACGTATTAGTATATTACGTTATACGTCTTTACGTAATAGTGTATAACGTTATACGTTAGTGCGTAATAGTATATAACGTTATACGATATTACGTATTAGTATATTACGTTATACGATATTACGTATTAGTATATAACGTTGCAAGTTATTACGTAACAGTATATATCGTTATACGTCATTACGTATTAGTTTATAACGTTCTACGTTAGTACGTAATAGTATATAACGTTATACGTCACATCGTATTAGTCTATGACGTTATACGTTAGTACGTAATAGTATATAACGTTATACGGCATCAGGTAATACTATATAACGTTACACGTTAGTACGTAATAGTATATAACGTTATACGTTAGTACGTAATAGAACATAACATTATACGTTAGTACGTAATAGTATATAACGTTATACGACATCAGGTAATACTATATAACGTTACACGTTAGTACGTAATAGTGTATAACGTTATACGTCATTACGTAATAGTATATAACGTTATACGTCATTAGGTAATACTATATAACGTTATACGATATTACGTATTAGTATATAACGTTGCACGTTATTACGTAACAGTATATATCGTTATAAGTCATTACGTATTAGTTTATAACGTTCTACGTTAGTACGTAATAGTATATAGCGTTATACGTTATCAGGTAATACTATATTACGTTACACGTTATTACGTAATAGTATATAACGTTATACGTTATCAGGTAATACTATATAACGTTACACGTTAGTACGTAATAGTATATAACGTTATACGTTAGTACGTAATAGTATATAACGTTACACGATATTACGTATTAGTATATAACGTTATACGATATTACGTATTAGTATATAACGTTACACGTTAGCACGTATTAGTTTATAACATTATACGTTAGTACGTAATAGTATATAACGTTATACGTCATTACGTATTAGTTTATGACGTTATACGTTGGTACGTAATAGTATATAACGTTATACGTCATCAGGTAATACTATATTAAGTTACACGTTATTAGGTAATAGTATATAACGTTATACGTCATCAGGTAATACTATATAACGTTACACGTTACTACGTACTAGTATATAACGCTATACGTCATTACGTACTAGTATATAACGTTATACGTTAGTACTTAATAGTATATAACGTTATACGTCATTACGTATTAGTTTATAACGTTATACGTTATTACGTATTAGTATATAACGTTACACGTTATTACGTAATAGTATATAACATTATACGTCATTACGTATTAGTTTATAACGTTACACGTTAGTACGTAATAGTATATAACGTTATACGTTAGTACGTAATAGTATATAACGTTATACGTTCGTACGTAATAGTATATAACGTTATACGTTAGTACGTAATAGTATATAGCGTTATACGTCATTACGTAATAGTATATAACGTTACACATTAGCACGTAATAGTATATAACGTTATACGGCATCAGGTAATACTATATAACGTTACACGTTAGTACGTAATAGTATATAACGTTATACGTTAGCACGTAATAGTACATAACGTTATACGTTAGTTCGTAATAGTATATAACGTTATACGTTAGCACGTAATAGTACATAACGTTATACGTTGTTACGTATTAGTATATAACGTTATACGTTATTACGTATTAGTATATTACGTTATACGTCTTTACGTAATAGTGTATAACATTATACGTTAGTGCGTAATAGTATATAACGTTATACGATATTACGTATTAGTATATTACGTTATACGATATTACGTATTAGTATATAACGTTGCACGTTATTACGTAACAGTATATATCGTTATAAGTCATTACGTATTAGTTTATAACGTTCTACGTTAGTACGTAATAGTATATAGCGTTATACGTTATTACGTAATAATATATAACGTTATACGTCATCAGGTAATACTATATTACGTTACACGTTATTACGTAATAGTATATAACGTTATACGTTATCAGGTAATACTATATAACGTTATACGTTAGTACGTAATAGTATATAACGTTACACGATATTACGTATTAGTATATAACGTTATACGATATTACGTATTAGTATATAACGTTACACGTTAGCACGTATTAGTTTATAACATTATACGTTAGTACGTAATAGTATATAACGTTATACGTCATTACGTATTAGTTTATGACGTTATACGTTGGTACGTAATAGTATATAACGTTATACGTCATCAGGTAATACTATATTAAGTTACACGTTATTAGGTAATAGTATATAACGTTATACGTCATCAGGTAATACTATATAACGTTACACGTTACTACGTACTAGTATATAACGTTATACGTCATTACGTGCTAGTATATAACGTTATACGTTAGTACTTAATAGTATATAACGTTATACGTCATTACGTATTAGTTTATAACGTTGTACGTTATTACGTATTAGTATATAACGTTACACGTTATTACGTAATAGTATATAACATTATACGTCATTACGTATTAGTTTATAACGTTACACGTTCGTACGTAATAGTATATAACGTTATACGTTAGTACGTAATAGTATATAGCGTTATACGTCATTACGTAATAGTATATAACGTTACACATTAGCACGTAATAGTATATAACGTTATACGGCATCAGGTAATACTATATAACGTTACACGTTAGTACGTAATAGTATATAACGTTATACGTTAGCACGTAATAGTACATAACGTTATACGTTAGTTCGTAATAGTATATAACGTTATACGTTAGCACGTAATAGTACATAACGTTATACGTTAGTACGTAATAGTATATAACGTTATACGTTAGTACGTAATAGTATATAACGTTATACGTTATTACGTAATAGGATATAACGTTATACGTTAGCACGTAACAGTATATATCGTTATACGTTAGTACGTAATAGTGTATAACGATATACGTTATTACGTATTAGTACATAACGTTATACGTTGTTACGTATTAGTATATAACGTTATACGTCATTACGTACTAGTATATAACGTTATACGTTAGTACGTAACAGTATATAACGTTATACGTTAGTACGTAATAGTATATAACGTTACACGATATTACGTATTAGTAAATAACGTTATACGATATTACGTATTAGTATATAACGTTACACGTTAGCACGTATTAGTTTATAACATTATACGTTAGTACGTAATAGTATATAACGTTATACGTCATTACGTATTAGTTTATGACGTTATACGTTGGTACGTAATAGTATATAACGTTATACGTCATCAGGTAATACTATATTACGTTACACGTTATTACGTAATAGTATACAACGTTATACGTCATCAGGTAATACTATATAACGTTACACGTTACTACGTACTAGTATATAACGTTATACGTCATTACGTACTAGTATATAACGTTATACTTTAGTACGTAATAATATATAACGTTATACGTCATTACGTATTAGTTTATAACGTTATACGTTATTACGTATTAGTATATAACGTTACACGTTATTACGTAATAGTATATAACATTATACGTCATTACGTATTAGTTTATAACGTTACACGTTAGTACGTAATAGTATATAACGTTATACGTTAGTACGTAATAGTATATAACGTTATACGTTAGTACGTAATAGTATATAACGTTATACGTTAGTACGTAATAGTATATAGCGTTATACGTCATTACGTAATAGTATATAACGTTACACATTAGCACGTAATAGTATATAACGTTATACGTTAGCACGTAATAGCACATAACGTTATACGTTAGTACGTAATAGTATATAACGTTATACGTTAGCACGTAATAGTACATAACGTTATACGTTAGTACGTAATAGTATATAACGTTATACGTTAGTACGTAATAGTATATAACGTTATACGTTATTACGTAATAGGATATAACGTTATACGTTAGCACGTAATAGTACATAACGTTATACGTTAGTACGTAATAGTATATAACGTTATACGACATCATGTAATACTATATAACGTTATACGTTAGTACGTAATAGTGTATAACGATATACGTTATTACGTATTAGTACATAACGTTATTCGTTGTTCCGTATTAGTATATAACGTTATACGTCATTACGTACTAGTATATAACGTTATACGTTAGTACGTAATAGTATATAACGTTATACGTCCTCAGGTAATACTATATAACGTTACAAGTTAGTACGTAATAGATTATAACGTTATACGTTAGTACGTAATAGGATATAACGTTATACGTTATAAGATAATACTCAATAACGTTATACGTCATTACATAATAGTATATAACGTTATACGTCATTACGTAATAGTATATAACGTTATACGTTATTACGTATTAGTATATAACGTTATACGTCTTTACGTAATAGTGTATAACGTTATACGTTAGTGCGTAATAGTATATAACGTTATACGATATTACGTATTAGTATATAACGTTACACGATATTACGTATTAGTATATAACATTACACGTTAGCACGTATTAGTTTATAACGTTCTACGTTAGTACGTAATAGTATATAGCGTTATACGTTATTACGTAATAATATATAACGTTATACGTCATCAGGTAATACTATATTACGTTACACGTTATTACGTAATAGTATATAACGTTATACGTTATCAGGTAATACTATATAACGTTACACGTTAGTACGTAATAGTATATAACGTTATACGTTAGTACGTAATAGTATATAACGTTACACGATATTACGTATTAGTATATAACGTTATACGATATTACGTATTAGTATATAACGTTACACGTTAGCACGTATTAGTTTATAACATTATACGTTAGTACGTAATAGTATATAACGTTATACGTCATTACGTATTAGTTTATGACGTTATACGTTGGTACGTAATAGTATATAACGTTATACGTCATCAGGTAATACTATATTAAGTTACACGTTATTAGGTAATAGTATATAACGTTATACGTCATCAGGTAATACTATAAAACGTTACACGTTACTACGTACTAGTATATAACGTTATACGTCATTACGTACTAGTATATAACGTTATACGTTAGTACTTAATAGTATATAACGTTATACGTCATTACGTATTAATTTATAACGTTATACGTTATTACGTATTAGTATATAACGTTACCCGTTATTACGTAATAGTATATAACATTATACGTCATTACGTATTAGTTTATAACGTTACACGTTCGTACGTAATAGTATATAACGTTATACGTTAGTACGTAATAGTATATAGCGTTATACGTCATTACGTAATAGTATATAACGTTACACATTAGCACGTAATAGTATATAACGTTACACGTCATCAGGTAATACTATATAACGTTACACGTTAGTACGTAATAGGATATAACGTTATACGTTAGTACGTAATACTACATAACGTTATACGACATCAGGTAATACTATATAACGTTACACGTTAATACGTAATAGTGTATAACGTTATACGTCATTACGTAATAGTATATAACGTTATACGTCATTAGGTAATACTATATAACGTTACACGTTATTACGTAATAGTATATAACGTTACACGTCATCAGGTAATACTATATAACGTTACACGTTAGTACGTAATATGATATAACGTTATACGTTAGTACGTAATAGTACATAACGTTATACGTCATCAGGTAATACTATATAACGTTATACGTCATTACGTAATGGTATATAACGTTATACGTTAGTACGTCATAGTATATAACGTTATACGTTAGTACGTCATAGTATATAACGTTATACGTTAGTACGTAATAGTATATAACGTTATACGTCATTACGTATTAGTTTATGACGTTATACGTTAGTACGTAATAGTATATAACGTTATACGTCATCAGGTAATACTATATTAAGTTACACGTTATTAGGTAATAGTATATAACGTTATACGTCATTACGTAATAGTATATAACGTTATACGTTATTACGTATTAGTATATTACGTTATACGTCTTTACGTAATAGTGTATAACGTTATACGTTAGTGCGTAATAGTATATAACGTTATACGATATTACGTATTAGTATATTACGTTATACGATATTACGTATTAGTATATAACGTTGCAAGTTATTACGTAACAGTATATATCGTTATACGTCATTACGTATTAGTTTATAACGTTCTACGTTAGTACGTAATAGTATATAACGTTATACGTCACATCGTATTAGTCTATGACGTTATACGTTAGTACGTAATAGTATATAACGTTATACGGCATCAGGTAATACTATATAACGTTACACGTTAGTACGTAATAGTATATAACGTTATACGTTAGTACGTAATAGAACATAACATTATACGTTAGTACGTAATAGTATATAACGTTATACGACATCAGGTAATACTATATAACGTTACACGTTAGTACGTAATAGTGTATAACGTTATACGTCATTACGTAATAGTATATAACGTTATACGTCATTAGGTAATACTATATAACGTTATACGATATTACGTATTAGTATATAACGTTGCACGTTATTACGTAACAGTATATATCGTTATAAGTCATTACGTATTAGTTTATAACGTTCTACGTTAGTACGTAATAGTATATAGCGTTATACGTTATCAGGTAATACTATATTACGTTACACGTTATTACGTATTAGTATATAACGTTATACGTCTTTACGTAATAGTGTATAACGTTATACGTTAGTGCGTAATAGTATATAACGTTATACGATATTACGTATTAGTATATAACGTTACACGATATTACGTATTAGTATATAACATTACACGTTAGCACGTATTAGTTTATAACGTTCTACGTTAGTACGTAATAGTATATAGCGTTATACGTTATTACGTAATAATATATAACGTTATACGTCATCAGGTAATACTATATTACGTTACACGTTATTACGTAATAGTATATAACGTTATACGTTATCAGGTAATACTATATAACGTTACACGTTAGTACGTAATAGTATATAACGTTATACGTTAGTACGTAATAGTATATAACGTTACACGATATTACGTATTAGTATATAACGTTATACGATATTACGTATTAGTATATAACGTTACACGTTAGCACGTATTAGTTTATAACATTATACGTTAGTACGTAATAGTATATAACGTTATACGTCATTACGTATTAGTTTATGACGTTATACGTTGGTACGTAATAGTATATAACGTTATACGTCATCAGGTAATACTATATTAAGTTACACGTTATTAGGTAATAGTATATAACGTTATACGTCATCAGGTAATACTATAAAACGTTACACGTTACTACGTACTAGTATATAACGTTATACGTCATTACGTACTAGTATATAACGTTATACGTTAGTACTTAATAGTATATAACGTTATACGTCATTACGTATTAATTTATAACGTTATACGTTATTACGTATTAGTATATAACGTTACCCGTTATTACGTAATAGTATATAACATTATACGTCATTACGTATTAGTTTATAACGTTACACGTTCGTACGTAATAGTATATAACGTTATACGTTAGTACGTAATAGTATATAGCGTTATACGTCATTACGTAATAGTATATAACGTTACACATTAGCACGTAATAGTATATAACGTTACACGTCATCAGGTAATACTATATAACGTTACACGTTAGTACGTAATAGGATATAACGTTATACGTTAGTACGTAATACTACATAACGTTATACGACATCAGGTAATACTATATAACGTTACACGTTAATACGTAATAGTGTATAACGTTATACGTCATTACGTAATAGTATATAACGTTATACGTCATTAGGTAATACTATATAACGTTACACGTTATTACGTAATAGTATATAACGTTACACGTCATCAGGTAATACTATATAACGTTACACGTTAGTACGTAATATGATATAACGTTATACGTTAGTACGTAATAGTACATAACGTTATACGTCATCAGGTAATACTATATAACGTTATACGTCATTACGTACTAGTATATAACGTTATACGTTAGTACGTAATAGTATATAACGTTATACGTTAGTACGTAATAGTATATAACGTTATACGTTAGTACGTAATAGTATATAACGTTATACGTCATTACGTATTAGTTTATGACGTTATACGTTGGTACGTAATAGTATATAACGTTATACGTCATCAGGTAATACTATATTAAGTTACACGTTATTAGGTAATAGTATATAACGTTATACGTCATTACGTAATAGTATATAACGTTATACGTTATTACGTATTAGTATATTACGTTATACGTCTTTACGTAATAGTGTATAACGTTATACGTTAGTGCGTAATAGTATATAACGTTATACGATATTACGTATTAGTATATTACGTTATACGATATTACGTATTAGTATATAACGTTGCAAGTTATTACGTAACAGTATATATCGTTATACGTCATTACGTATTAGTTTATAACGTTCTACGTTAGTACGTAATAGTATATAACGTTATACGTCACATCGTATTAGTCTATGACGTTATACGTTAGTACGTAATAGTATATAACGTTATACGGCATCAGGTAATACTATATAACGTTACACGTTAGTACGTAATAGTATATAACGTTATACGTTAGTACGTAATAGAACATAACATTATACGTTAGTACGTAATAGTATATAACGTTATACGACATCAGGTAATACTATATAACGTTACACGTTAGTACGTAATAGTGTATAACGTTATACGTCATTACGTAATAGTATATAACGTTATACGTCATTAGGTAATACTATATAACGTTATACGATATTACGTATTAGTATATAACGTTGCACGTTATTACGTAACAGTATATATCGTTATAAGTCATTACGTATTAGTTTATAACGTTCTACGTTAGTACGTAATAGTATATAGCGTTATACGTTATCAGGTAATACTATATTACGTTACACGTTATTACGTAATAGTATATAACGTTATACGTTATCAGGTAATACTATATAACGTTACACGTTAGTACGTAATAGTATAAAACGTTATACGTTAGTACGTAATAGTATATAACGTTACACGATATTACGTATTAGTATATAACGTTATACGATATTACGTATTAGTATATAACGTTACACGTTAGCACGTATTAGTTTATAACATTATACGTTAGTACGTAATAGTATATAACGTTATACGTCATTACGTATTAGTTTATGACGTTATACGTTGGTACGTAATAGTATATAACGTTATACGTCATCAGGTAATACTATATTAAGTTACACGTTATTAGGTAATAGTATATAACGTTATACGTCATCAGGTAATACTATATAACGTTACACGTTACTACGTACTAGTATATAACGCTATACGTCATTACGTACTAGTATATAACGTTATACGTTAGTACTTAATAGTATATAACGTTATACGTCATTACGTATTAGTTTATAACGTTATACGTTATTACGTATTAGTATATAACGTTACACGTTATTACGTAATAGTATATAACATTATACGTCATTACGTATTAGTTTATAACGTTACACGTTAGTACGTAATAGTATATAACGTTATACGTTAGTACGTAATAGTATATAACGTTATACGTTCGTACGTAATAGTATATAACGTTATACGTTAGTACGTAATAGTATATAGCGTTATACGTCATTACGTAATAGTATATAACGTTACACATTAGCACGTAATAGTATATAACGTTATACGGCATCAGGTAATACTATATAACGTTACACGTTAGTACGTAATAGTATATAACGTTATACGTTAGCACGTAATAGTACATAACGTTATACGTTAGTTCGTAATAGTATATAACGTTATACGTTAGCACGTAATAGTACATAACGTTATACGTTGTTACGTATTAGTATATAACGTTATACGTTATTACGTGTTAGTATATTACGTTATACGTCTTTACGTAATAGTGTATAACATTATACGTTAGTGCGTAATAGTATATAACGTTATACGATATTACGTATTAGTATATTACGTTATACGATATTACGTATTAGTATATAACTTTGCACGTTATTACGTAACAGTATATATCGTTATAAGTCATTACGTATTAGTTTATAACGTTCTACGTTAGTACGTAATAGTATATAGCGTTATACGTTATTACGTAATAATATATAACGTTATACGTCATCAGGTAATACTATATTACGTTACACGTTATTACGTAATAGTATATAACGTTATACGTTATCAGGTAATACTATATAACGTTACACGTTAGTACGTAATAGTATATAACGTTATACGTTAGTACGTAATAGTATATAACGTTACACGATATTATGTATTAGTATATAACGTTATACGATATTACGTATTAGTATATAACGTTACACGTTAGCACGTATTAGTTTATAACATTATACGTTAGTACGTAATAGTATATAACGTTATACGTCATTACGTATTAGTTTATAACGTTCTACGTTAGTACGTAATAGTATATAACGTTATACGTCACATCGTATTAGTCTATGACGTTATACGTTAGTACGTAATAGTATATAACGTTATACGGCATCAGGTAATACTATATAACGTTACACGTTAGTACGTAATAGTATATAACGTTATACGTTAGTACGTAATATGATATAACGTTATACGTTAGTACGTAATAGTACATAACGTTATACGTCATCAGGTAATACTATATAACGTTATACGTCATTACGTACTAGTATATAACGTTATACGTTAGTACGTAATAGTATATAACGTTATACGTTAGTACGTAATAGTATATAACGTTATACGTTAGTACGTAATAGTATATAACGTTATACGTCATTACGTATTAGTTTATGACGTTATACGTTGGTACGTAATAGTATATAACGTTATACGTCATCAGGTAATACTATATTAAGTTACACGTTATTAGGTAATAGTATATAACGTTATACGTTAGTACGTAATAGTATATAACGTTACACGTTAGCACGTATTAGTTTATAACATTATACGTTAGTACGTAATAGTATATAACGTTATACGTCATTACGTATTAGTTTATGACGTTACACGTTAGTACGTAATAGTATATAACGTTATACGTTAGTACGTAATATGATATAACGTTATACGTTAGTACGTAATAGTACATAACGTTATACGTCATCAGGTAATACTATATAACGTTATACGTCATTACGTACTAGTATATAACGTTATACGTTAGTACGTAATAGTATATAACGTTACACGTTAGCACGTATTAGTTTATAACATTATACGTTAGTACGTAATAGTATATAACGTTATACGTCATTACGTATTAGTTTATGACGTTACACGTTAGTACGTAATAGTATATAACGTTATACGTTAGTACGTAATATGATATAACGTTATACGTTAGTACGTAATAGTATATAACGTTATACGTTAGTACGTAATAGTATATAACGTTATACGTTAGTACGTAATAGTATATAACGTTATACGTCATTACGTATTAGTTTATGACGTTATACGTTGGTACGTAATAGTATATAACGTTATACGTCATCAGGTAATACTATATTAAGTTACACGTTATTAGGTAATAGTATATAACGTTATACGTCATTACGTAATAGTATATAACGTTATACGTTATTACGTATTAGTATATTACGTTATACGTCTTTACGTAATAGTGTATAACGTTATACGTTAGTGCGTAATAGTATATAACGTTATACGATATTACGTATTAGTATATTACGTTATACGATATTACGTATTAGTATATAACGTTGCAAGTTATTACGTAACAGTATATATCGTTATACGTCATTACGTATTAGTTTATAACGTTCTACGTTAGTACGTAATAGTATATAACGTTATACGTCACATCGTATTAGTCTATGACGTTATACGTTAGTACGTAATAGTATATAACGTTATACGGCATCAGGTAATACTATATAACGTTACACGTTAGTACGTAATAGTATATAACGTTATACGTTAGTACGTAATAGAACATAACATTATACGTTAGTACGTAATAGTATATAACGTTATACGACATCAGGTAATACTATATAACGTTACACGTTAGTACGTAATAGTGTATAACGTTATACGTCATTACGTAATAGTATATAACGTTATACGTCATTAGGTAATACTATATAACGTTATACGATATTACGTATTAGTATATAACGTTGCACGTTATTACGTAACAGTATATATCGTTATAAGTCATTACGTATTAGTTTATAACGTTCTACGTTAGTACGTAATAGTATATAGCGTTATACGTTATCAGGTAATACTATATTACGTTACACGTTATTACGTAATAGTATATAACGTTATACGTTATCAGGTAATACTATATAACGTTACACGTTAGTACGTAATAGTATATAACGTTATACGTTAGTACGTAATAGTATATAACGTTACACGATATTACGTATTAGTATATAACGTTATACGATATTACGTATTAGTATATAACGTTACACGTTAGCACGTATTAGTTTATAACATTATACGTTAGTACGTAATAGTATATAACGTTATACGTCATTACGTATTAGTTTATGACGTTATACGTTGGTACGTAATAGTATATAACGTTATACGTCAACAGGTAATACTATATTAAGTTACACGTTATTAGGTAATAGTATATAACGTTATACGTCATCAGGTAATACTATATAACGTTACACGTTACTACGTACTAGTATATAACGCTATACGTCATTACGTACTAGTATATAACGTTATACGTTAGTACTTAATAGTATATAACGTTATACGTCATTACGTATTAGTTTATAACGTTATACGTTATTACGTATTAGTATATAACGTTACACGTTATTACGTAATAGTATATAACATTATACGTCATTACGTATTAGTTTATAACGTTACACGTTAGTACGTAATAGTATATAACGTTATACGTTAGTACGTAATAGTATATAACGTTATACGTTCGTACGTAATAGTATATAACGTTATACGTTAGTACGTAATAGTATATAGCGTTATACGTCATTACGTAATAGTATATAACGTTACACATTAGCACGTAATAGTATATAACGTTATACGGCATCAGGTAATACTATATAACGTTACACGTTAGTACGTAATAGTATATAACGTTATACGTTAGCACGTAATAGTACATAACGTTATACGTTAGTTCGTAATAGTATATAACGTTATACGTTAGCACGTAATAGTACATAACGTTATACGTTGTTACGTATTAGTATATAACGTTATACGTTATTACGTATTAGTATATTACGTTATACGTCTTTACGTAATAGTGTATAACATTATACGTTAGTGCGTAATAGTATATAACGTTATACGATATTACGTATTAGTATATTACGTTATACGATATTACGTATTAGTATATAACGTTGCACGTTATTACGTAACAGTATATATCGTTATAAGTCATTACGTATTAGTTTATAACGTTCTACGTTAGTACGTAATAGTATATAGCGTTATACGTTATTACGTAATAATATATAACGTTATACGTCATCAGGTAATACTATATTACGTTACACGTTATTACGTAATAGTATATAACGTTATACGTTATCAGGTAATACTATATAACGTTACACGTTAGTACGTAATAGTATATAACGTTATACGTTAGTACGTAATAGTATATAACGTTACACGATATTATGTATTAGTATATAACGTTATACGATATTACGTATTAGTATATAACGTTACACGTTAGCACGTATTAGTTTATAACATTATACGTTAGTACGTAATAGTATATAACGTTATACGTCATTACGTATTAGTTTATGACGTTATACGTTGGTACGTAATAGTATATAACGTTATACGTCATCAGGTAATACTATATTAAGTTACACGTTATTACGTAATAGTATATAACGTTATACGTCATCAGGTAATACTATATAACGTTACAAGTTAGTACGTAATAGATTATAACGTTATACGTTTGTACGTAATAGGATATAACGTTATACGTTACAAGGTAATACTCAATAACGTTATACGTCATTACATAATAGTATATAACGTTATACGTCATAATGTAATAGTATATAACGTTATACGTTATAAGGTAATACTATATTACGTTTTACGTCATAACGTAATAGCGTATAAGGTTATACGTTAGTGCGTAATAGTATATAACGTTATACGATATTACGTATTAGTATATTACGTTATACGATATTACGTATTAGTATATAACGTTGCACGTTATTACGTAACAGTATATATCGTTATAAGTCATTACGTATTAGTTTATAACGTTCTACGTTAGTACGTAATAGTATATAACGTTATACGTCACATCGTATTAGTTTATGACGTTATACGTTAGTACGTAATAGTATATAACGTTATACGGCATCAGGTTATACTATATAACGTTACACGTTAGTACGTAATAGTATATAACGTTATACGTTAGTACGTAATAGAACATAACATTATACGTTAGTACGTAATAGTATATAACGTTATACGACATCAGGTAATACTATATAACGTTACACGTTAGTACGTAATAGTGTATAACGTTATACGTCATTACGTAATAGTATTTAACGTTATACGTCATTAGGTAATACTATATAACGTTACACGTTATTACGTAATAGTATATAACGTTACACGTCATCAGGAAATACTATATAACGTTACACGTTAGTACGTAATAGGATATAACGTTATACGTTAGTACGTAATAGTACATAACGTTATACGTCATCAGGTAATACTATATAACGTTATACGTCATTACGTACTAGTATATAACGTTATACGTTAGTACGTAATAGTATATAACGTTATACGTTAGTACGTAATAGTATATAACGTTATACGTTAGTACGTAATAGTATATAACGTTATACGTTAGTACGTAATAGTATATAACGTTATACGTCACTACGTATTAGTTTATGACGTTATACGTTAGTACCTAATAGTATATAACGTTATACGGCATCAGGTAATACTATATAACGTTACACGTTAGTACGTAATAGTATATAACGTTATAAGTTAGTACGTAATAGAACATAACGTTATACGTTAGTACGTAATAATATATAACGTTATACGACATCAGGTAATACTATATAACGTTACACGTTAGTACGTAATAGTGTATAACGATATACGTTAGTACGTAATAGTATATAACGTTATACGTTAGTACGTAATAGTATATAACGTTATACGTTATTACGTAATAGGATATAACGTTATACGTTAGTACGTAATAGTATATAACGTTATACGTCATCAGGTAATACTATATAACGTTACAAGTTAGTACGTAATAGATTATAACGTTATACGTTTGTACGTAATAGGATATAACGAAATACGTTACAAGGTAATACTCAATAACGTTACACGTCATTACATAATAGTATATAACGTTATACGTCATTACGTAATAGTATATAACGTTATACGTTATTACGTATTAGTATATTACGTTATACGTCTTTACGTAATAGTGTATAACGTTATACGATATTACGTATTAGTATATTACGTTATACGATATTACGTATTAGTATATAACGTTGCACGTTATTACGTAACAGTATATATCGTTATAAGTCATTACGTATTAGTTTATAACGTTCTACGTTAGTACGTAATAGTATATAGCGTTATACGTTATTACGTAATAATATATAACGCTATACGTCGTCAGGTAATACTATATTACGTTACACGTTATTACGTAATAGTATATAACGTTATACGTTATCAGGTAATACTATATAACGTTACACGTTAGTACGTAATAGTATATAACGTTATACGTTAGTACGTAATAGTATATAACGTTACACGATATTACGTATTAGTATATAACGTTATACGATATTGCGTATTAGTATATAACGTTACACGTTAGCACGTATTAGTTTATAACATTATACGTTAGTACGTAATAGTATATAACGTTATACGTCATTACGTATTAGTTTATGACGTTATACGTTGGTACGTAATAGTATATAACGTTATACGTCATCAGGTAATACTATATTAAGTTACACGTTATTAGGTAATAGTATATAACGTTATACGTCATCAGGTAATACTATATAACGTTACACGTTACTACGTACTAGTATATAACGTTATACGTCATTACGTACTAGTATATAACGTTATACGTTAGTACTTAATAGTATATAACGTTATACGTCATTACGTATTAGTTTATAACGTTATACGTTATTACGTATTAGTATATAACGTTACACGTTATTACGTAATAGTATATAACATTATACGTCATTACGTATTAGTTTATAACGTTACACGTTAGTACGTAATAGTATATAACGTTATACGTTAGTACGTAATAGTATATAACGTTATACGTTCGTACGTAATAGTATATAACGTTATACGTTAGTACGTAATAGTATATAGCGTTATACGTCATTACGTAATAGTATATAACGTTACACATTAGCACGTAATAGTATATAACGTTATACGGCATCAGGTAATACTATATAACGTTACACGTTAGTACGTAATAGTATATAACGTTATACGTTAGTACGTAATAGAACATAACGTTATACGTTAGTACGTAATAGTATATAACGTTATACGTCATTACGTATTAGTTTATGACGTTATACGTTGGTACGTAATAGTATATAACGTTATACGTCATCAGGTAATACTATATTACGTTACACGTTATTACGTAATAGTATATAACGTTATACGTCATCAGGTAATACTATATAACGTTACACGTTAGTACGTAATAGGATATAACGTTATACGTTAGTACGTAATAGTACATAACGTTATACGTCATCAGGTAATACTATATAACGTTATACGTCATTACGTACTAGTATATAACGTTATACGTTAGTACGTAATAGTATATAACGTTATACGTTAGTACGTAATAGTATATAACGTTATACGTCATTACGTATTAGTTTATGACGTTATACGTTGGTACGTAATAGTACATAACGTTATACGTCATCAGGTAATACTATATAACGTTACACGTTACTACGTACTAGTATATAACGTTATACGTCATTACGTACTAGTATATATTGTTATACGTTAGTACGTAATAGTGTATAACGATATACGTTATTACGTATTAGTACATAACGTTATACGTTGTTACGTATTAGTATATAACGTTATACGTCATTACGTACTAGTATATAACGTTATACGTTAGTACGTAATAGTATATAACGTTATACGTCATCAGGTAATACTATATAACGTTACACGTTAGTACGTAATGGGATATAACGTTATACGTTAGTACGTAATAGTACATAACGTTATACGTCATCAGGTAATACTATATAACGTTACACGTTACTACGTACTAGTATATAACGTTATACGTCATTACGTACTAGTATATATCGTTATACGTTAGTACGTAATAGTGTATAACGATATACGTTATTACGTATTAGTACATAACGTTATACGTTGTTACGTATTAGTATATAACGTTATACGTCATTACGTACTAGTATATAACGTTATATGTTAGTACGTAATAGTGTATAACGTTATACGTTAGTACGTAATAGTATATAACGTTATACGACATCAGGTAATACTATATAACGTTACACGTTAATACGTAATAGTGTATAACGTTATACGTCATTACGTAATAGTATATAACGTTATACGTCATTAGGTAATACTATATAACGTTACACGTTATTACGTAATAGTATATAACGTTACACGTCATCAGGTAATACTATATAACGTTATACGTTAGTACGTAATAGTATATAACGTTATACGTCATTACGTATTAGTTTATGACGTTATACGTTGGTACGTAATAGTATATAACGTTATACGTCATCAGGTAATACTATATTACGTTACACGTTATTACGTAATAGTATATAACGTTATACGTCATCAGGTAATACTATATAACGTTACACGTTAGTACGTAATAGGATATAACGTTATACGTTAGTACGTAATAGTACATAACGTTATACGTCATCAGGTAATACTATATAACGTTATACGTCATTACGTACTAGTATATAACGTTATACCTTAGTACGTAATAGTATATAACGTTATACGTTAGTACGTAATAGTATATAACGTTATACGTCATTACGTATTAGTTTATGACGTTATACGTTGGTACGTAATAGTACATAACGTTATACGTCATCAGGTAATACTATATAACGTTACACGTTACTACGTACTAGTATATAACGTTATACGTCATTACGTACTAGTATATATCGTTATACGTTAGTACGTAATAGTGTATAACGATATACGTTATTACGTATTAGTACATAACGTTATACGTTGTTACGTATTAGTATATAACGTTATACGTCATTACGCACTAGTATATAACGTTATACGTTAGTACGTAATAGTATATAACATTATACGTCATCAGGTAATACTATATAACGTTACACGTTAGTACGTAATAGTATATAACGTTATACGTTAGTACGTAATAGTATATAACGTTATACGTCATTACGTATTAGTTTATGACGTTATACGTTGGTACGTAATAGTACATAACGTTATACGTCATCAGGTAATACTATATAACGTTACACGTTACTACGTACTAGTATATAACGTTATACGTTAGTACGTAATAGTATATAACGTTATACGTTATTACGTAATACGATATAACGTTATACGTTAGCACGTAATAGTATATAACGTTATACGTTAGTACGTAATAGTATATAACGTTATGCGACATCAGGTAATACTATATAACGTTACACGTTAATACGTAATAGTGTATAACGTTATACGACATTACGTAATAGTATATAACGTTATACGTCATTAGGTAATACTATATAACGTTACACGTTATTACGTAATAGTATATAACGTTACACGTCATCAGGTAATACTATATAACGTTACACGTTAGTACGTAATAGGATATAACGTTATACGGCATCAGGTAATACTATATAACGTTACACGTTAGTACGTAATAGTATATAACGTTATACGTTAGTACGTAATAGAACATAACGTTATACGTTAGTACGTAATAATATATAACGTTATACGACATCAGGTAATACTATATAACGTTACACGTTAGTACGTAATAGTGTATAACGATATACGTTAGTACGTAATAGTATATAACGTTATACGTTAGTTCGTAATAGGATATAACGTTATACGTTAGTACGTAATAGTATATAACGTTATACGTCATCAGGTAATACTATATAACGTTACAAGTTAGTACGTAATAGATTATAACGTTATACGTTTGTACGTAATAGGATATAACGTTATACGTTACAAGGTAATACTCAATAACGTTATACGTCATTACATAATAGTATATAACGTTATACGTCATTACGTAATAGTATATAACGTTATACGTTATTACGTATTAGTATATAACGTTATACGTCTTTACGTAATAGTGTATAACGTTATACGTTAGTGCGTAATAGTATATAACGTTATACGATATTACGTATTAGTATATTACGTTATACGATATTACGTATTAGTATATAACGTTGCACGTTATTACGTAACAGTATATATCGTTATAAGTCATTACGTATTAGTTTATAACGTTCTACGTTAGTACGTAATAGTATATAGCGTTATACGTTATTACGTAATAATATATAACGTTATACGTCATCAGGTAATACTATATTACGTTACACGTTATTACGTAATAGTATATAACGTTATACGTTATCAGGTAATACTATATAACGTTACACGTTAGTACGTAATAGTATATAACGTTATACGTTAGTACGTAATAGTATATAACGTTACACGATATTACGTATTAGTATATAACGTTATACGATATTACGTATTAGTATATAACGTTACACGTTAGCACGTATTAGTTTATAACATTATACGTTAGTACGTAATAGTATATAACGTTATACGTCATTACGTATTAGTTTATGACGTTATACGTTGGTACGTAATAGTATATAACGTTATACGTCATCAGGTAATACTATATTAAGTTACACGTTATTAGGTAATAGTATATAACGTTATACGTCATCAGGTAATACTATATAACGTTACACGTTACTACGTACTAGTATATAACGCTATACGTCATTACGTACTAGTATATAACGTTATACGTTAGTACTTAATAGTATATAACGTTATACGTCATTACGTATTAGTTTATAACGTTATACGTTATTACGTATTAGTATATAACGTTACACGTTATTACGTAATAGTATATAACATTATACGTCATTACGTATTAGTTTATAACGTTACACGTTAGTACGTAATAGTATATAACGTTATACGTTAGTACGTAATAGTATATAACGTTATACGTTCGTACGTAATAGTATATAACGTTATACGTTAGTACGTAATAGTATATAACGTTATACGTTCGTACGTAATAGTATATAACGTTATACGTTAGTACGTAATAGTATATAGCGTTATACGTCATTACGTAATAGTATATAACGTTACACGTTAGTACGTAATAGGATATAACGTTATACGGCATCAGGTAATACTATATAACGTTACACGTTAGTACGTAATAGTATATAACGTTATACGTTAGTACGTAATAGAACATAACGTTATACGTTAGTACGTAATAATATATAACGTTATACGACATCAGGTAATACTATATAACGTTACACGTTAGTACGTAATAGTGTATAACGATATACGTTAGTACGTAATAGTATATAACGTTATACGTTAGTTCGTAATAGGATATAACGTTATACGTTAGTACGTAATAGTATATAACGTTATACGGCATCAGGTAATACTATATAACGTTACACGTTAGTACGTAATAGTATATAACGTTATACGTTAGCACGTAATAGTACATAACGTTATACGTTAGTTCGTAATAGTATATAACGTTATACGTTAGCACGTAATAGTACATAACGTTATACGTTGTTACGTATTAGTATATAACGTTATACGTTATTACGTATTAGTATATTACGTTATACGTCTTTACGTAATAGTGTATAACATTATACGTTAGTGCGTAATAGTATATAACGTTATACGATATTACGTATTAGTATATTACGTTATACGATATTACGTATTAGTATATAACGTTGCACGTTATTACGTAACAGTATATATCGTTATAAGTCATTACGTATTAGTTTATAACGTTCTACGTTAGTACGTAATAGTATATAGCGTTATACGTTATTACGTAATAATATATAACGTTATACGTCATCAGGTAATACTATATTACGTTACACGTTATTACGTAATAGTATATAACGTTATACGTTATCAGGTAATACTATATAACGTTACACGTTAGTACGTAATAGTATATAACGTTATACGTTAGTACGTAATAGTATATAACGTTACACGATATTATGTATTAGTATATAACGTTATACGATATTACGTATTAGTATATAACGTTACACGTTAGCACGTATTAGTTTATAACATTATACGTTAGTACGTAATAGTATATAACGTTATACGTCATTACGTATTAGTTTATGACGTTATACGTTGGTACGTAATAGTATATAACGTTATACGTCATCAGGTAATACTATATTAAGTTACACGTTATTACGTAATAGTATATAACGTTATACGTCATCAGGTAATACTATATAACGTTACAAGTTAGTACGTAATAGATTATAACGTTATACGTTTGTACGTAATAGGATATAACGTTATACGTTACAAGGTAATACTCAATAACGTTATACGTCATTACATAATAGTATATAACGTTATACGTCATTACGTAATAGTATATAACGTTATACGTTATTACGTATTAGTATATTACGTTATACGTCTTTACGTAATAGTGTATAACGTTATACGTTAGTGCGTAATAGTATATAACGTTATACGATATTACGTATTAGTATATTACGTTATACGATATTACGTATTAGTATATAACGTTGCACGTTATTACGTAACAGTATATATCGTTATAAGTCATTACGTATTAGTTTATAACGTTCTACGTTAGTACGTAATAGTATATAACGTTATACGTCACATCGTATTAGTTTATGACGTTATACGTTAGTACGTAATAGTATATAACGTTATACGGCATCAGGTTATACTATATAACGTTACACGTTAGTACGTAATAGTATATAACGTTATACGTTAGTACGTAATAGAACATAACATTATACGTTAGTACGTAATAGTATATAACGTTATACGACATCAGGTAATACTATATAACGTTACACGTTAGTACGTAATAGTGTATAACGTTATACGTCATTACGTAATAGTATTTAACGTTATACGTCATTAGGTAATACTATATAACGTTACACGTTATTACGTAATAGTATATAACGTTACACGTCATCAGGAAATACTATATAACGTTACACGTTAGTACGTAATAGGATATAACGTTATACGTTAGTACGTAATAGTACATAACGTTATACGTCATCAGGTAATACTATATAACGTTATACGTCATTACGTACTAGTATATAACGTTATACGTTAGTACGTAATAGTATATAACGTTATACGTTAGTACGTAATAGTATATAACGTTATACGTTAGTACGTAATAGTATATAACGTTATACGTTAGTACGTAATAGTATATAACGTTATACGTCACTACGTATTAGTTTATGACGTTATACGTTAGTACCTAATAGTATATAACGTTATACGGCATCAGGTAATACTATATAACGTTACACGTTAGTACGTAATAGTATATAACGTTATAAGTTAGTACGTAATAGAACATAACGTTATACGTTAGTACGTAATAATATATAACGTTATACGACATCAGGTAATACTATATAACGTTACACGTTAGTACGTAATAGTGTATAACGATATACGTTAGTACGTAATAGTATATAACGTTATACGTTAGTACGTAATAGTATATAACGTTATACGTTATTACGTAATAGGATATAACGTTATACGTTAGTACGTAATAGTATATAACGTTATACGTCATCAGGTAATACTATATAACGTTACAAGTTAGTACGTAATAGATTATAACGTTATACGTTTGTACGTAATAGGATATAACGAAATACGTTACAAGGTAATACTCAATAACGTTATACGTCATTACATAATAGTATATAACGTTATACGTCATTACGTAATAGTATATAACGTTATACGTTATTACGTATTAGTATATTACGTTATACGTCTTTACGTAATAGTGTATAACGTTATACGATATTACGTATTAGTATATTACGTTATACGATATTACGTATTAGTATATAACGTTGCACGTTATTACGTAACAGTATATATCGTTATAAGTCATTACGTATTAGTTTATAACGTTCTACGTTAGTACGTAATAGTATATAGCGTTATACGTTATTACGTAATAATATATAACGCTATACGTCGTCAGGTAATACTATATTACGTTACACGTTATTACGTAATAGTATATAACGTTATACGTTATCAGGTAATACTATATAACGTTACACGTTAGTACGTAATAGTATATAACGTTATACGTTAGTACGTAATAGTATATAACGTTACACGATATTACGTATTAGTATATAACGTTATACGATATTGCGTATTAGTATATAACGTTACACGTTAGCACGTATTAGTTTATAACATTATACGTTAGTACGTAATAGTATATAACGTTATACGTCATTACGTATTAGTTTATGACGTTATACGTTGGTACGTAATAGTACATAACGTTATACGTCATCAGGTAATACTATATAACGTTACACGTTACTACGTACTAGTATATAACGTTATACGTCATTACGTACTAGTATATAACGTTATACGTTAGTACTTAATAGTATATAACGTTATACGTCATTACGTATTAGTTTATAACGTTATACGTTATTACGTATTAGTATATAACGTTACACGTTATTACGTAATAGTATATAACATTATACGTCATTACGTATTAGTTTATAACGTTACACGTTAGTACGTAATAGTATATAACGTTATACGTTAGTACGTAATAGTATATAACGTTATACGTTCGTACGTAATAGTATATAACGTTATACGTTAGTACGTAATAGTATATAGCGTTATACGTCATTACGTAATAGTATATAACGTTACACATTAGCACGTAATAGTATATAACGTTATACGGCATCAGGTAATACTATATAACGTTACACGTTAGTACGTAATAGTATATAACGTTATACGTTAGTACGTAATAGAACATAACGTTATACGTTAGTACGTAATAGTATATAACGTTATACGTCATTACGTATTAGTTTATGACGTTATACGTTGGTACGTAATAGTATATAACGTTATACGTCATCAGGTAATACTATATTACGTTACACGTTATTACGTAATAGTATATAACGTTATACGTCATCAGGTAATACTATATAACGTTACACGTTAGTACGTAATAGGATATAACGTTATACGTTAGTACGTAATAGTACATAACGTTATACGTCATCAGGTAATACTATATAACGTTATACGTCATTACGTACTAGTATATAACGTTATACGTTAGTACGTAATAGTATATAACGTTATACGTTAGTACGTAATAGTATATAACGTTATACGTCATTACGTATTAGTTTATGACGTTATACGTTGGTACGTAATAGTACATAACGTTATACGTCATCAGGTAATACTATATAACGTTACACGTTACTACGTACTAGTATATAACGTTATACGTCATTACGTACTAGTATATATTGTTATACGTTAGTACGTAATAGTGTATAACGATATACGTTATTACGTATTAGTACATAACGTTATACGTTGTTACGTATTAGTATATAACGTTATACGTCATTACGTACTAGTATATAACGTTATACGTTAGTACGTAATAGTATATAACGTTATACGTCATCAGGTAATACTATATAACGTTACACGTTAGTACGTAATGGGATATAACGTTATACGTTAGTACGTAATAGTACATAACGTTATACGTCATCAGGTAATACTATATAACGTTACACGTTACTACGTACTAGTATATAACGTTATACGTCATTACGTACTAGTATATATCGTTATACGTTAGTACGTAATAGTGTATAACGATATACGTTATTACGTATTAGTACATAACGTTATACGTTGTTACGTATTAGTATATAACGTTATACGTCATTACGTACTAGTATATAACGTTATATGTTAGTACGTAATAGTGTATAACGTTATACGTTAGTACGTAATAGTATATAACGTTATACGACATCAGGTAATACTATATAACGTTACACGTTAATACGTAATAGTGTATAACGTTATACGTCATTACGTAATAGTATATAACGTTATACGTCATTAGGTAATACTATATAACGTTACACGTTCTTACGTAATAGTATATAACGTTACACGTCATCAGGTAATACTATATAACGTTATACGTTAGTACGTAATAGTATATAACGTTATACGTCATTACGTATTAGTTTATGACGTTATACGTTGGTACGTAATAGTATATAACGTTATACGTCATCAGGTAATACTATATTACGTTACACGTTATTACGTAATAGTATATAACGTTATACGTCATCAGGTAATACTATATAACGTTACACGTTAGTACGTAATAGGATATAACGTTATACGTTAGTACGTAATAGTACATAACGTTATACGTCATCAGGTAATACTATATAACGTTATACGTCATTACGTACTAGTATATAACGTTATACCTTAGTACGTAATAGTATATAACGTTATACGTTAGTACGTAATAGTATATAACGTTATACGTCATTACGTATTAGTTTATGACGTTATACGTTGGTACGTAATAGTACATAACGTTATACGTCATCAGGTAATACTATATAACGTTACACGTTACTACGTACTAGTATATAACGTTATACGTCATTACGTACTAGTATATATCGTTATACGTTAGTACGTAATAGTGTATAACGATATACGTTATTACGTATTAGTACATAACGTTATACGTTGTTACGTATTAGTATATAACGTTATACGTCATTACGTACTAGTATATAACGTTATACGTTAGTACGTAATAGTATATAACATTATACGTCATCAGGTAATACTATATAACTTTACACGTTAGTACGTAATAGTATATAACGTTATACGTTAGTACGTAATAGTATATAACGTTATACGTCATTACGTATTAGTTTATGACGTTATACGTTGGTACGTAATAGTACATAACGTTATACGTCATCAGGTAATACTATATAACGTTACACGTTACTACGTACTAGTATATAACGTTATACGTTAGTACGTAATAGTATATAACGTTATACGTTATTACGTAATACGATATAACGTTATACGTTAGCACGTAATAGTATATAACGTTATACGTTAGTACGTAATAGTATATAACGTTATGCGACATCAGGTAATACTATATAACGTTACACGTTAATACGTAATAGTGTATAACGTTATACGACATTACGTGATAGTATATAACGTTATACGTCATTAGGTAATACTATATAACGTTACACGTTATTACGTAATAGTATATAACGTTACACGTCATCAGGTAATACTATATAACGTTACACGTTAGTACGTAATAGGATATAACGTTATACGGCATCAGGTAATACTATATAACGTTACACGTTAGTACGTAATAGTATATAACGTTATACGTTAGTACGTAATAGAACATAACGTTATACGTTAGTACGTAATAATATATAACGTTATACGACATCAGGTAATACTATATAACGTTACACGTTAGTACGTAATAGTGTATAACGATATACGTTAGTACGTAATAGTATATAACGTTATACGTTAGTTCGTAATAGGATATAACGTTATACGTTAGTACGTAATAGTATATAACGTTATACGTCATCAGGTAATACTATATAACGTTACAAGTTAGTACGTAATAGATTATAACGTTATACGTTTGTACGTAATAGGATATAACGTTATACGTTACAAGGTAATACTCAATAACGTTATACGTCATTACATAATAGTATATAACGTTATACGTCATTACGTAATAGTATATAACGTTATACGTTATTACGTATTAGTATATAACGTTATACGTCTTTACGTAATAGTGTATAACGTTATACGTTAGTGCGTAATAGTATATAACGTTATACGATATTACGTATTAGTATATTACGTAATACGATATTACGTATTAGTATATAACGTTGCACGTTATTACGTAACAGTAGTATATATCGTTATAAGTCATTACGTATTAGTTTATAACGTTCTACGTTAGTACGTAATAGTATATAGCGTTATACGTTATTACGTAATAATATATAACGTTATACGTCATCAGGTAATACTATATTACGTTACACGTTATTACGTAATAGTATATAACGTTATACGTTATCAGGTAATACTATATAACGTTACACGTTAGTACGTAATAGTATATAACGTTATACGTTAGTACGTAATAGTATATAACGTTACACGATATTACGTATTAGTATATAACGTTATACGATATTACGTATTAGTATATAACGTTACACGTTAGCACGTATTAGTTTATAACATTATACGTTAGTACGTAATAGTATATAACGTTATACGTCATTACGTATTAGTTTATGACGTTATACGTTCGTACGTAATAGTATATAACGTTATACGTCATCAGGTAATACTATATTACGTTACACGTTATTACGTAATAGTATATAACGTTATACGTCATCAGGTAATACTATATAACGTTACACGTTACTACGTACTAGTATATAACGTTATACGTCATTACGTACTAGTGTATAACGTTATACGTTAGTACGTAATAGTATATAACGTTATACGTCATTACGTATTAGTTTATAACGTTATACGTTAGTACGTAATAGTATATAACGTTATACGTTAGTACGTAATAGTATATAACGTTATACGTTAGTACGTAATAGTATATAACGTTATACGTTAGTACGTAATAGTATATAGCATTATATGTCATTACGTAATAGTATATAACGTTACACATTGGCACGTAATAGTATATAACGTTATACGGCATCAGGTAATACTATATAACGTTACACGTTAGTACGTAATAGTATATAACGTTATACGTTAGCACGTAATAGTACATAACGTTATACGTTAGTACGTAATAGTATATAACGTTATACGTTAGTACGTAATAATATATAACGTTATACGTTATTACGTAAGATGATATAACGTTATACGTTAGCAGGTAATAGTATATATCGTTATACGTTAGCACGTAATAGTACATAACGTTATACGTTAGTACGTAATAGTATATAACGTTATACGTTAGTACGTAATAGTATATAACGTTATACGTTATTACGTAATAGGATATAACGTTATACGTTAGCACGTAATAGTATATAACGTTATACGTTAGTACGTATTAGTTTATAACGTTATACGTTGGTACGTAATAGTATATAACGTTATACGTCATCAGGTAATACTATATTACGTTACACGTTATTACGTAGTAGTATATAACGTTATACGACATCAGGTAATACTATATAACGTTATACGTCATCAGGTAATACTATATAACGTTACACGTTACTACGTAATAGTATATAACGTTATACGTTATTACGTATTAGTATATAACGTTATACGTCATTACGTACTGGTATATAACGTTATACGTTTGTACGTAATGGTATATAACGTTATACTTCATTAGGTAATACTATATAACGTTACACGTTATTATGTAATATTATATAACGTTACACGTCATCAGGTAATACTATATAACGTTACACGTTAGTACGTAATAGTATATAACGTTATACGTTAGTACGTAATAGTATATAACGTTACACGTTATTACGTAATAGTATATATCGTTATACGACATCAGGTAATACTATATAACGTTACACGTTAGTACGTAATAGTGTATAACGATATACGTTAGTACGTAATAGTATATAATGTTATACGTTAGTTCGTAATAGGATATAACGTTATACGTTAGTACGTAATAGTATATAACGTTATACGTCATCAGGTAATACTATATAACGTTACAAGTTAGTACGTAATAGATTATAACGTTATACGTTTGTACGTAATAGGATATAACGTTATACGTTACAAGGTAATACTCAATAACGTTATACGTCATTACATAATAGTATATAACGTTATACGTCATTACGTAATAGTATATAACGTTATACGTTATTACGTATTAGTATATAACGTTATACGTCTTTACGTAATAGTGTATAACGTTATACGTTAGTGCGTAATAGTATATAACGTTATACGACATTACGTATTAGTATATTACGTTATACGATATTACGTATTAGTATATAACGTTGCACGTTATTACGTAACAGTATATATCGTTATAAGTCATTACGTATTAGTTTATAACGTTCTACGTTAGTACGTAATAGTATATAGCGTTATACGTTATTACGTAATAATATATAACGTTATACGTCATCAGGTAATACTATATTACGTTACACGTTATTACGTAATAGTATATAACGTTATACGTTATCACGTAATACTATATAACGTTACACGTTAGTACGTAATAGTATATAACGTTATACGTTAGTACGTAATAGTATATAACGTTACACGATATTACGTATTAGTATATAACGTTATACGATATTACGTATTAGTATATAACGTTACACGTTGGCACGTATTAGTTTATAACATTATACGTTAGTACGTAATAGTATATAACGTTATACGTCATTACGTATTAGTTTATGACGTTATACGTTCGTACGTAATAGTATATAACGTTATACGTCATCAGGTAATACTATATTACGTTACACGTTATTACGTAATAGTATATAACGTTATACGTCATCAGGTAATACTATATAACGTTACACGTTACTACGTACTAGTATATAACGTTATACGTCATTACGTACTAGTGTATAACGTTATACGTTAGTACGTAATAGTATATAACGTTATACGTCATTACGTATTAGCTTATAACGTTATACGTTATTACGTATTAGTATATAACGTTACACGTTATTACGTAATAGTATATAACATTATACGTCATTACGTATTAGTTTATAACGTTACACGTTAGTACGTAATAGTATATAACGTTATACGTTAGTACGTAATAGTATATAACGTTATACGTTAGTACGTAATAGTATATAACGTTATACGTTAGTACGTAATAGTATATAGCATTATATGTCATTACGTAATAGTATATAACGTTATACGTTATTACGTATTAGTATATAACGTTATACGCCTTTACGTAATAGTGTATAACGTTATACGTTAGTGCGTAATAGTATATAACGTTATACGATATTACGTATTAGTATATTACGTTATACGATATTACGTAATAGTATATAACGTTATACGTCAACAGGTAATACTATATAACGTTACAAGTTAGTACGTAATAGATTATAACGTTATACGTTTGTACGTAATAGGATATAACGTTATACGTTACAAGGTAATACTCAATAACGTTATACGTCATTACATAATAGTATATAACGTTATACGTCATTACGTAATAGTATATAACGTTATACGTTATTACGTATTAGTATATAACGTTATACGTCTTTACGTAATAGTGTATAACGATATACGTTAGTACGTAATAGTATATAATGTTATACGTTAGTTCGTAATAGGATATAACGTTATACGTTAGTACGTAATAGAACATAACGTTATACGTTAGTACGTAATAATATATAACGTTATACGACATCAGGTAATACTATATAACGTTACACGTTAGTACGTAATAGTGTATAACGATATACGTTAGTACGTAATAGTATATAACGTTATACGTCATTACGTAATAGTATATAACGTTATACGTTATTACGTATTAGTATATAACGTTATACGTCTTTACGTAATAGTGTATAACGTTATACGTTAGTGCGTAATAGTATATAACGTTATACGATATTACGTATTAGTATATTACGTTATACGATATTACGTATTAGTATATAACGTTGCACGTTATTACGTAACAGTATATATCGTTATAAGTCATTACGTATTAGTTTATAACGTTCTACGTTAGTACGTAATAGTATATAGCGTTATACGTTATTACGTAATAATATATAACGTTATACGTCATCAGGTAATACTATATTACGTTACACGTTATTACGTAATAGTATATAACGTTATACGTTATCAGGTAATACTATATAACGTTACACGTTAGTACGTAATAGTATATAACGTTATACGTTAGTACGTAATAGTATATAACGTTACACGATATTACGTATTAGTATATAACGTTATACGATATTACGTATTAGTATATAACGTTACACGTTAGCACGTATTAGTTTATAACATTATACGTTAGTACGTAATAGTATATAACGTTATACGTCATTACGTATTAGTTTATGACGTTATACGTTCGTACGTAATAGTATATAACGTTATACGTCATCAGGTAATACTATATTACGTTACACGTTATTACGTAATAGTATATAACGTTATACGTCATCAGGTAATACTATATAACGTTACACGTTACTACGTACTAGTATATAACGTTATACGTCATTACGTACTAACGTATAACGTTATACGTTAGTACGTAATAGTATATAACGTTATACGTCATTACGTATTAGTTTATAACGTTATACGTTAGTACGTAATAGTATATAACGTTATACGTTAGTACGTAATAGTATATAACGTTATACGTTAGTACGTAATAGTATATAACGTTATACGTTAGTACGTAATAGTATATAGCATTATATGTCATTACGTAATAGTATATAACGTTACACATTGGCACGTAATAGTATATAACGTTATACGGCATCAGGTAATACTATATAACGTTACACGTTAGTACGTAATAGTATATAACGTTATACGTTAGCACGTAATAGTACATAACGTTATACGTTAGTACGTAATAGTATATAACGTTATACGTTAGTACGTAATAATATATAACGTTATACGTTATTACGTAAGATGATATAACGTTATACGTTAGCAGGTAATAGTATATATCGTTATACGTTAGTACGTAATAGTGTATAACGATATAAGTTATTACGTATTAGTACATAACGTTATACGATGTTACGTATTAGTATATAACGTTATACGTCATTACGTACTAGTATATAACGTTATACGTTAGTACGTAATAGTATATAACGTTATACGTTAGTACGTAATAGTATATAACGTTATACGTTATTACGTAATAGGATATAACGTTATACGTTAGCACGTAATAGTATATATCGTTATACGTTAGTACGTATTAGTTTATAACGTTATACGTTGGTACGTAATAGTATATAACGTTATACGTCATCAGGTAATACTATATTACGTTACACGTTATTACGTAGTAGTATATAACGTTATACGTCATCAGGTAATACTATATAACGTTACACGTTACTACGTAATAGTATATAACGTTATACGTTATTACGTATTAGTATATAACGTTATACGTCATTACGTACTGGTATATAACGTTATACGTTTGTACGTAATGGTATATAACGTTATACGTCATTAGGTAATACTATATAACGTTACACGTTATTATGTAATAGTATATAACGTTACACGTCATCAGGTAATACTATATAACGTTACACGTTAGTACGTAATAGTATATAACGTTATACGTTAGTACGTAATAGTATATAACGTTACACGTTATTACGTAATAGTATATATCGTTATACGACATCAGGTAATACTATATAACGTTACACGTTAGTACGTAATAGTGTATAACGATATACGTTAGTACGTAATAGTATATAATGTTATACGTTAGTTCGTAATAGGATATAACGTTATACGTTAGTACGTAATAGTATATAACGTTATACGTCATCAGGTAATACTATATAACGTTACAAGTTAGTACGTAATAGATTATAACGTTATACGTTTGTACGTAATAGGATATAACGTTATACGTTACAAGGTAATACTCAATAACGTTATACGTCATTACATAATAGTATATAACGTTATACGTCATTACGTAATAGTATATAACGTTATACGTTATTACGTATTAGTATATAACGTTATACGTCTTTACGTAATAGTGTATAACGTTATACGTTAGTGCGTAATAGTATATAACGTTATACGATATTACGTATTAGTATATTACGTTATACGATATTACGTATTAGTATATAACGTTGCACGTTATTACGTAACAGTATATATCGTTATAAGTCAATACGTATTAGTTTATAACGTTCTACGTTAGTACGTAATAGTATATAGCGTTATACGTTATTACGTAATAATATATAACGTTATACGTCATCAGGTAATACTATATTACGTTACACGTTATTACGTAATAGTATATAACGTTATACGTTATCACGTAATACTATATAACGTTACACGTTAGTACGTAATAGTATATAACGTTATACGTTAGTACGTAATAGTATATAACGTTACACGATATTACGTATTAGTATATAACGTTATACGATATTACGTATTAGTATATAACGTTACACGTTGGCACGTATTAGTTTATAACATTATACGTTAGTACGTAATAGTATATAACGTTATACGTCATTACGTATTAGTTTATGACGTTATACGTTCGTACGTAATAGTATATAACGTTATACGTCATCAGGTAATACTATATTACGTTACACGTTATTACGTAATAGTATATAACGTTATACGTCATCAGGTAATACTATATAACGTTACACGTTACTACGTACTAGTATATAACGTTATACGTCATTACGTACTAGTGTATAACGTTATACGTTAGTACGTAATAGTATATAACGTTATACGTCATTACGTATTAGTTTATAACGTTATACGTTATTACGTATTAGTATATAACGTTACACATTGGCACGTAATAGTATATAACGTTATACGGCATCAGGTAATACTATATAACGTTACACGTTAGTACGTAATAGTATATAACGTTATACGTTAGTACGTAATAGTATATAACGTTATACGTTAGTACGTAATAGTATATAACGTTATACGTTAGTACGTAATAGTATATAGCATTATATGTCATTACGTAATAGTATATAACGTTACACATTGGCACGTAATAGTATATAACGTTATACGGCATCAGGTAATACTATATAACGTTACACGTCATCAGGTAATACTATATAACGTTACACGTTAGTACGTAATAGTCCATAACGTTATACGTTAGTACGTAATAGTATATAACGTTATACGTTATAAGGTAATACTCAATAACGTTATACGTCATTACATAATAGTATATAACGTTATACGTTAGCACGTAATAGTACATAACGTTATACGTTAGTACGTAATAGTATATAACGTTATACGTTAGTACGTAATAATATATAACGTTATACGTTATTACGTAAGAGGACATAACGTTATACGTTAGCACGTAATAGTATATATCGTTATAGGTTAGTACGTAATAGTGTATAACGATATAAGTTATTACGTATTAGTACATAACGTTATACGTTGTTACGTATTAGTATATAACGTTATACGTCATTACGTACTAGTATATAACGTTTTACGTTAGTACGTAATAGTATATAACGTTATACGTTATTACGTAATAATATATAACGTTATACGTCATCAGGTAATACTATATTACGTTACACGTTATTACGTATTAGTTTATAACGTTATACGTTAGTACGTAATAGTATATAACGTTATACGTCACTACGTCTTAGTTTATGACGTTATACGTTAGTACGTAATAGTATATAACGTTACACGATATTACGTATTAGTATATAACGTTATACGATATTACGTATTAGTATATAACGTTACACTTTAGCACGTATTAGTTTATAACGTTATACGTTAGTACGTAATAGTATATAACGTTACACGTCATCAGGTAATACTATATAACGTTACACGTTAGTACGTAATAGTCCATAACGTTATACGTTAGTACGTAATAGTATATAACGTTATACGTTATAAGGTAATACTCAATAACGTTATACGTCATTACATAATAGTATATAACGTTATACGTCATTACGTAATAGTATATAACGTTATACGATAGTACGTAATAGTACATAACGTTATACGTTAGTACGTAATAGTATATAACGTTACACGATATTACGTATTAGTATATAACGTTATACGATATTACGTATTAGTATATAACGTTACACTTTAGCACGTATTAGTTTATAACGTTATACGTTAGTACGTAATAGTATATAACGTTACACGTCATCAGGTAATACTATATAACGTTACATGTTAGTACGTAATAGTATATAACGTTATACGTTAGCACGTAATAGTATATAACGTTATACGGCATCAGGTAATACTATATAACGTTACACGTTAGTACGTAATAGTATATAACGATATACGTTATTACGTATTAGTACATAACGTTATACGTTGTTACGTATTAGTATATAACGTTATACGTCATTACGTACTAGTATATAACGTTATACGTTAGTACGTAATAGTATATAACGTTATACGTTAGTACGTAATAGTATATAACGTTATACGTTACTACGTAATAGGATATAACGTTATACGTTAGTACGTAATAGTATATAACGTTATACGTTAGTACGTAATAATATATAACGTTATACGTTATTACGTAAGATGATATAACGTTATACGTTAGCAGGTAATAGTATATAACGTTATACGTTAGTACGTAATAATATATAACGTTATACGTTACTACGTAATAGGATATAACGTTATACGTTAGTACGTAATAGTATATATCGTTATACGTTAGTACGTAATAGTGTATAACGATATAAGTTATTACGTATTAGTACATAACGTTATACGTTGTTACGTATTAGTATATAACGTTATACGTCATTACGTACTAGTATATAACGTTATACGTTAGTACGTAATAGTATATAACGTTATACGTTAGTACGTAATAGTATATAACGTTATACGTTATTACGTAATAGGATATAACGTTATACGTTAGCATGTAATAGTATATAACGTTATACGTTAGTACGTATTAGTTTATAACGTTATACGTTGGTACGTAATAGTATATAACGTTATACGTCATCAGGTAATACTATATTACGTTACACGTTATTACGTAATAGTATATAACGTTATACGTTAGTACGTATTAGTTTATAACGTTATACGTTGGTACGTAATAGTATATAACGTTATACGTCACTACGTCTTAGTTTATGACGTTATACGTTAGTACGTAATAGTATATAACGTTACACGTTACTACGTAATAGTATATAACGTTATACGTTATTACGTATTAGTATATAACGTTATACGTCATTACGTACTGGTATATAACGTTATACGTTTGTACGTAATGGTATATAACGTTATACGTCATTAGGTAATACTATATAACGTTACACGTTATTATGTAATAGTATATAACGTTACACGTCATCAGGTAATACTATATAACGTTACACGTTAGTACGTAATAGTATATAACGTTATACGTTAGTACGTATTAGTTTATAACGTTATACGTTGGTACGTAATAGTATATAACGTTATACGTCATCAGGTAATACTATATAACGTTACACGTTACTACGTAATAGTATATAACGTTATACGTTATTACGTATTAGTTTATAACGTTCTACGTTAGTACGTAATAGTATATAGCGTTATACGTTATTACGTAATAATATATAACGTTATACGTCATCAGGTAATACTATATTACGTTACACGTTATTACGTAATAGTATATAACGTTATACGTTATCAGGTAATACTATATAACGTTACACGTTAGTACGTAATAGTATATAACGTTATACGTTAGTACGTAATAGTATATAACGTTACACGATATTACGTATTAGTATATAACGTTATACGATATTACGTATTAGTATATAACGTTACACGTTAGCACGTATTAGTTTATAACATTATACGTTAGTACGTAATAGTATATAACGTTATACGTCATTACGTATTAGTTTATGACGTTATACGTTCGTACGTAATAGTATATAACGTTATACGTCATCAGGTAATACTATATTACGTTACACGTTATTACGTAATAGTATATAACGTTATACGTCATCAGGTAATACTATATAACGTTACACGTTACTACGTACTAGTATATAACGTTATACGTCATTACGTACTAGTGTATAACGTTATACGTTAGTACGTAATAGTATATAACGTTATACGTCATTACGTATTAGTTTATAACGTTATACGTTATTACGTATTAGTATATAACGTTACACGTTATTACGTAATAGTATATAACATTATACGTCATTACGTATTAGTTTATAACGTTACACGTTATTACGTATTAGTTTATAACGTTATACGTTAGTACGTAATAGTATATAACGTTATACGTCACTACGTCTTAGTTTATGACGTTATACGTTAGTACGTAATAGTATATAACGTTACACGATATTACGTATTAGTATATAACGTTATACGATATTACGTATTAGTATATAACGTTACACTTTAGCACGTATTAGTTTATAACGTTATACGTTAGTACGTAATAGTATATAACGTTACACGTCATCAGGTAATACTATATAACGTTACACGTTAGTACGTAATAGTCCATAACGTTATACGTTAGTACGTAATAGTATATAACGTTATACGTTATAAGGTAATACTCAATAACGTTATACGTCATTACATAATAGTATATAACGTTATACGTCATTACGTAATAGTATATAACGTTATACGATAGTACGTAATAGTACATAACGTTATACGTTAGTACGTAATAGTATATAACGTTACACGATATTACGTATTAGTATATAACGTTATACGATATTACGTATTAGTATATAACGTTACACTTTAGCACGTATTAGTTTATAACGTTATACGTTAGTACGTAATAGTATATAACGTTACACGTCATCAGGTAATACTATATAACGTTACATGTTAGTACGTAATAGTATATAACGTTATACGTTAGCACGTAATAGTATATAACGTTATACGGCATCAGGTAATACTATATAACGTTACACGTTAGTACGTAATAGTATATAACGATATACGTTATTACGTATTAGTACATAACGTTATACGTTGTTACGTATTAGTATATAACGTTATACGTCATTACGTACTAGTATATAACGTTATACGTTAGTACGTAATAGTATATAACGTTATACGTTAGTACGTAATAGTATATAACGTTATACGTTACTACGTAATAGGATATAACGTTATACGTTAGTACGTAATAGTATATAACGTTATACGTTAGTACGTAATAATATATAACGTTATACGTTATTACGTAAGATGATATAACGTTATACGTTAGCAGGTAATAGTATATAACGTTATACGTTAGTACGTAATAATATATAACGTTATACGTTACTACGTAATAGGATATAACGTTATACGTTAGTACGTAATAGTATATATCGTTATACGTTAGTACGTAATAGTGTATAACGATATAAGTTATTACGTATTAGTACATAACGTTATACGTTGTTACGTATTAGTATATAACGTTATACGTCATTACGTACTAGTATATAACGTTATACGTTAGTACGTAATAGTATATAACGTTATACGTTAGTACGTAATAGTATATAACGTTATACGTTATTACGTAATAGGATATAACGTTATACGTTAGCATGTAATAGTATATAACGTTATACGTTAGTACGTATTAGTTTATAACGTTATACGTTGGTACGTAATAGTATATAACGTTATACGTCATCAGGTAATACTATATTACGTTACACGTTATTACGTAATAGTATATAACGTTATACGTTAGTACGTATTAGTTTATAACGTTATACGTTGGTACGTAATAGTATATAACGTTATACGTCACTACGTCTTAGTTTATGACGTTATACGTTAGTACGTAATAGTATATAACGTTACACGTTACTACGTAATAGTATATAACGTTATACGTTATTACGTATTAGTATATAACGTTATACGTCATTACGTACTGGTATATAACGTTATACGTTTGTACGTAATGGTATATAACGTTATACGTCATTAGGTAATACTATATAACGTTACACGTTATTATGTAATAGTATATAACGTTACACGTCATCAGGTAATACTATATAACGTTACACGTTAGTACGTAATAGTATATAACGTTATACGTTAGTACGTATTAGTTTATAACGTTATACGTTGGTACGTAATAGTATATAACGTTATACGTCATCAGGTAATACTATATAACGTTACACGTTACTACGTAATAGTATATAACGTTATACGTTATTACGTATTAGTTTATAACGTTCTACGTTAGTACGTAATAGTATATAGCGTTATACGTTATTACGTAATAATATATAACGTTATACGTCATCAGGTAATACTATATTACGTTACACGTTATTACGTAATAGTATATAACGTTATACGTTATCAGGTAATACTATATAACGTTACACGTTAGTACGTAATAGTATATAACGTTATACGTTAGTACGTAATAGTATATAACGTTACACGATATTACGTATTAGTATATAACGTTATACGATATTACGTATTAGTATATAACGTTACACGTTAGCACGTATTAGTTTATAACATTATACGTTAGTACGTAATAGTATATAACGTTATACGTCATTACGTATTAGTTTATGACGTTATACGTTCGTACGTAATAGTATATAACGTTATACGTCATCAGGTAATACTATATTACGTTACACGTTATTACGTAATAGTATATAACGTTATACGTCATCAGGTAATACTATATAACGTTACACGTTACTACGTACTAGTATATAACGTTATACGTCATTACGTACTAGTGTATAACGTTATACGTTAGTACGTAATAGTATATAACGTTATACGTCATTACGTATTAGTTTATAACGTTATACGTTATTACGTATTAGTATATAACGTTACACGTTATTACGTAATAGTATATAACATTATACGTCATTACGTATTAGTTTATAACGTTACACGTTAGTACGTAATAGTATATAACGTTATACGTTAGTACGTAATAGTATATAACGTTATACGTTAGTACGTAATAGTATATAACGTTATACGTTAGTACGTAATAGTATATAGCATTATATGTCATTACGTAATAGTATATAACGTTACACATTGGCACGTAATAGTATATAACGTTATACGGCATCAGGTAATACTATATAACGTTACACGTTAGTACGTAATAGTATATAACGTTATACGTTAGCACGTAATAGTACATAACGTTATACGTTAGTACGTAATAGTATATAACGTTATACGTTAGTACGTAATAATATATAACGTTATACGTTATTACGTAAGATGATATAACGTTATACGTTAGCAGGTAATAGTATATATCGTTATACGTTAGTACGTAATAGTGTATAACGATATAAGTTATTACGTATTAGTACATAACGTTATACGTTGTTACGTATTAGTATATAACGTTATACGTCATTACGTACTAGTATATAACGTTATACGTTAGTACGTAATAGTATATGACGTTATACGTTAGTACGTAATAGTATATAACGTTATACGTTATTACGTAATAGGATATAACGTTATACGTTAGCACGTAATAGTATATAACGTTATACGTTAGTACGTATTAGTTTATAACGTTATACGTTGGTACGTAATAGTATATAACGTTATACGTCATCAGGTAATACTATATTACGTTACACGTTATTACGTAGTAGTATATAACGTTATACGTCATCAGGTAGTACTATATAACGTTACACGTTACTACGTAATAGTATATAACGATATACGTTATTACGTATTAGTACATAACGTTATACGTTGTTACGTATTAGTATATAACGTTATACGTCATTACGTACTAGTATATAACGTTATACGTTAGTACGTAATAGTATATAACGTTATACGTTAGTACGTAATAGTATATAACGTTATACGTTACTACGTAATAGGATATAACGTTATACGTTAGTACGTAATAGTATATAACGTTATACGTTAGTACGTAATAATATATAACGTTATACGTTATTACGTAAGATGATATAACGTTATACGTTAGCAGGTAATAGTATATAACGTTATACGTTAGTACGTAATAATATATAACGTTATACGTTACTAGGTAATAGGATATAACGTTATACGTTAGTACGTAATAGTATATATCGTTATACGTTAGTACGTAATAGTGTATAACGATATAAGTTATTACGTATTAGTACATAACGTTATACGTTGTTACGTATTAGTATATAACGTTATACGTCATTACGTACTAGTATATAACGTTATACGTTAGTACGTAATAGTATATAACGTTATACGTTAGTACGTAATAGTATATAACGTTATACGTTATTACGTAATAGGATATAACGTTATACGTTAGCACGTAATAGTATATAACGTTATACGTTAGTACGTATTAGTTTATAACGTTATACGTTGGTACGTAATAGTATATAACGTTATACGTCATCAGGTAATACTATATTACGTTACACGTTATTACGTAGTAGTATATAACGTTATACGTCATCAGGTAATACTACAGGGTGCGCCGTTAGAATCCGGACAAAAGAAGTTTTGTGCAGAAAGTTGTTTATTTAAGTCAATACACAAAAACACATGAAAATGTTGTTATATCTCATTTAAAGGGTCCTTGCTGAGAACTTTTATTCTATGTAACCACCCTCTGCCTCTATGACCTGCTCTATTCTTGCTCTAAAGCGCGAGCACGCTGACTTCAACTGGTCGCGTTTAATTGTCGCGAATTCTGACTCGATAGCAGCTCGTAGGGAGTTGACGTTGGGGTGCCTGCATTTATTAGTTTGTCTCTCGATAACGCCCCACACGTAATAGTCCAATGGGTTTAGGTCGGGACTGTTAGGAGGCCAGAAATCTTTCGACCAAAACATGTCCACATTGTCAGAGAGCCAATTTTGAACAAGATGACTTGTGTGAGCAGGTGCGCCATCTTGTTGAAATAAATACGGCCTTCCAGAAGCCGTAATTTCCATCCACGGCTTTATTACTGTCTTCAGGACCTCCAAATAAACCTCCTTTGTGATTCTTTCGCCTTTTTGGAAGAAGTGCGGAGGCATGACGTCGCCCTCACTTGAGACAACGCTCAAAACGTGAACACTTGCTGGAAATTTGGTTTTGCCCACAACAAAATTAAATTACCGTCGATCTTGGGTAGCTAAAGAATTTTATAATTTCGACCGGCGTTCTCCCGGCGCGAAGACTTTCTATAATCGCCGCTCTTCTATCGTATTCCGGGTTTTGCTTAACGAGTTCTGTCATTTTGAGGTTATAGAAGACTTATTGACATATTTAACTAACTTCAGAGTCAATCAGCACAAACATCTGAATTCTAATATGGTGGGAACTACAAATTGAATTCTGTCCGAATTCTAACGGCGCACCCTGTATATAACGTTACACGTTACTACGTAATAGTATATAACGTTATACGTTATTACGTATTAGTATATAACGTTATACGTCATTACGTACTGGTATATAACGTTATACGTTTGTACGTAATGGTATATAACGTTATACGTCATTAGGTAATACTATATAACGTTACACGTTATTATGTAATAGTATATAACGTTACACGTCATCAGGTAATACTATATAACGTTACACGTTAGTACGTAATAGTATATAACGTTATACGTTAGTACGTATTAGTTTATAACGTTATACGTTGGTACGTAATAGTATATAACGTTATACGTCATCAGGTAATACTATATAACGTTACACGTTACTACGTAATAGTATATAACGTTATACGTTATTACGTATTAGTTTATAACGTTCTACGTTAGTACGTAATAGTATATAGCGTTATACGTTATTACGTAATAATATATAACGTTATACGTCATCAGGTAATACTATATTACGTTACACGTTATTACGTAATAGTATATAACGTTATACGTTATCAGGTAATACTATATAACGTTACACGTTAGTACGTAATAGTATATAACGTTATACGTTAGTACGTAATAGTATATAACGTTACACGATATTACGTATTAGTATATAACGTTATACGATATTACGTATTAGTATATAACGTTACACGTTAGCACGTATTAGTTTATAACATTATACGTTAGTACGTAATAGTATATAACGTTATACGTCATTACGTATTAGTTTATGACGTTATACGTTCGTACGTAATAGTATATAACGTTATACGTCATCAGGTAATACTATATTACGTTACACGTTATTACGTAATAGTATATAACGTTATACGTCATCAGGTAATACTATATAACGTTACACGTTACTACGTACTAGTATATAACGTTATACGTCATTACGTACTAGTGTATAACGTTATACGTTAGTACGTAATAGTATATAACGTTATACGTCATTACGTATTAGTTTATAACGTTATACGTTATTACGTATTAGTATATAACGTTACACGTTATTACGTAATAGTATATAACATTATACGTCATTACGTATTAGTTTATAACGTTACACGTTAGTACGTAATAGTATATAACGTTATACGTTAGTACGTAATAGTATATAACGTTATACGTTAGTACGTAATAGTATATAACGTTATACGTTAGTACGTAATAGTATATAGCATTATATGTCATTACGTAATAGTATATAACGTTACACATTGGCACGTAATAGTATATAACGTTATACGGCATCAGGTAATACTATATAACGTTACACGTTAGTACGTAATAGTATATAACGTTATACGTTAGCACGTAATAGTACATAACGTTATACGTTAGTACGTAATAGTATATAACGTTATACGTTAGTACGTAATAATATATAACGTTATACGTTATTACGTAAGATGATATAACGTTATACGTTAGCAGGTAATAGTATATATCGTTATACGTTAGTACGTAATAGTGTATAACGATATAAGTTATTACGTATTAGTACATAACGTTATACGTTGTTACGTATTAGTATATAACGTTATACGTCATTACGTACTAGTATATAACGTTATACGTTAGTACGTAATAGTATATGACGTTATACGTTAGTACGTAATAGTATATAACGTTATACGTTATTACGTAATAGGATATAACGTTATACGTTAGCACGTAATAGTATATAACGTTATACGTTAGTACGTATTAGTTTATAACGTTATACGTTGGTACGTAATAGTATATAACGTTATACGTCATCAGGTAATACTATATTACGTTACACGTTATTACGTAGTAGTATATAACGTTATACGTCATCAGGTAATACTATATAACGTTACACGTTACTACGTAATAGTATATAACGTTATACGTTATTACGTATTAGTATATAACGTTATACGTCATTACGTACTGGTATATAACGTTATACGTTTGTACGTAATGGTATATAACGTTATACGTCATTAGGTAATACTATATAACGTTACACGTTATTATGTAATAGTATATAACGTTACACGTCATCAGGTAATACTATATAACGTTACACGTTAGTACGTAATAGTATATAACGTTATACGTTAGTACGTAATAGTATATAACGTTACACGTTATTACGTAATAGTATATATCGTTATACGACATCAGGTAATACTATATAACGTTACACATTAGTACGTAATAGTGTATAACGATATACGTTAGTACGTAATAGTATATAATGTTATACGTTAGTTCGTAATAGGATATAACGTTATACGTTAGTACGTAATAGTATATAACGTTATACGTCATCAGGTAATACTATATAACGTTACAAGTTAGTACGTAATAGATTATAACGTTATACGTTTGTACGTAATAGGATATAACGTTATACGTTACAAGGTAATACTCAATAACGTTATACGTCATTACATAATAGTATATAACGTTATACGTCATTACGTAATAGTATATAACGTTATACGTTATTACGTATTAGTATATAACGTTATACGTCTTTACGTAATAGTGTATAACGTTATACGTTAGTGCGTAATAGTATATAACGTTATACGATATTACGTATTAGTATATTACGTTATACGATATTACGTATTAGTATATAACGTTGCACGTTATTACGTAACAGTATATATCGTTATAAGTCATTACGTATTAGTTTATAACGTTCTACGTTAGTACGTAATAGTATATAGCGTTATACGTTATTACGTAATAATATATAACGTTATACGTCATCAGGTAATACTATATTACGTTACACGTTATTACGTAATAGTATATAACGTTATACGTTATCACGTAATACTATATAACGTTACACGTTAGTACGTAATAGTATATAACGTTATACGTTAGTACGTAATAGTATATAACGTTACACGATATTACGTATTAGTATATAACGTTATACGATATTACGTATTAGTATATAACGTTACACGTTAGCACGTATTAGTTTATAACATTATACGTTAGTACGTAATAGTATATAACGTTATACGTCATTACGTATTAGTTTATGACGTTATACGTTCGTACGTAATAGTATATAACGTTATACGTCATCAGGTAATGCTATATTACGTTACACGTTATTACGTAATAGTATATAACGTTATACGTCATCAGGTAATACTATATAACGTTACACGTTACTACGTACTAGTATATAACGTTATACGTCATTACGTACTAGTGTATAACGTTATACGTTAGTACGTAATAGTATATAACGTTATACGTCATTACGTATTAGTTTATAACGTTATACGTTATTACGTATTAGTATATAACGTTACACGTTATTACGTAATAGTATATAACGTTATACGTTATTACGTATTAGTATATAACGTTATACGTCTTTACGTAATAGTGTATAACGTTATACGTTAGTGCGTAATAGTATATAACGTTATACGATATTACGTATTAGTATATTACGTTATACGATATTACGTATTAGTATATAACGTTGCACGTTATTACGTAACAGTATATATCGTTATAAGTCATTACGTATTAGTTTATAACGTTCTACGTTAGTACGTAATAGTATATAGCGTTATACGTTATTACGTAATAATATATAACGTTATACGTCATCAGGTAATACTATATTACGTTACACGTTATTACGTAATAGTATATAACGTTATACGTTATCACGTAATACTATATAACGTTACACGTTAGTACGTAATAGTATATAACGTTATACGTTAGTACGTAATAGTATATAACGTTACACGATATTACGTATTAGTATATAACGTTATACGATATTACGTATTAGTATATAACGTTACACGTTAGCACGTATTAGTTTATAACATTATACGTTAGTACGTAATAGTATATAACGTTATACGTCATTACGTATTAGTTTATGACGTTATACGTTCGTACGTAATAGTATATAACGTTATACGTCATCAGGTAATGCTATATTACGTTACACGTTATTACGTAATAGTATATAACGTTATACGTCATCAGGTAATACTATATAACGTTACACGTTACTACGTACTAGTATATAACGTTATACGTCATTACGTACTAGTGTATAACGTTATACGTTAGTACGTAATAGTATATAACGTTATACGTCATTACGTATTAGTTTATAACGTTATACGTTATTACGTATTAGTATATAACGTTACACGTTATTACGTAATAGTATATAACATTATACGTCATTACGTATTAGTTTATAACGTTACACGTTAGTACGTAATAGTATATAACGTTATACGTTAGTACGTAATAGTATATAACGTTATACGTTAGTACGTAATAGTATATAACGTTATACGTTAGTACGTAATAGTATATAGCATTATATGTCATTACGTAATAGTATATAACGTTACACATTGGCACGTAATAGTATATAACGTTATACGTCATCAGGTAATACTATATTACGTTACACGTTATTACGTAATAGTATATAACGTTATACGTTATCACGTAATACTATATAACGTTACACGTTAGTACGTAATAGTATATAACGTTATACGTTAGTACGTAATAGTATATAACGTTACACGATATTACGTATTAGTATATAACGTTATACGATATTACGTATTAGTATATAACGTTACACGTTAGCACGTATTAGTTTATAACATTATACGTTAGTACGTAATAGTATATAACGTTATACGTCATTACGTATTAGTTTATGACGTTATACGTTCGTACGTAATAGTATATAACGTTATACGTCATCAGGTAATGCTATATTACGTTACACGTTATTACGTAATAGTATATAACGTTATACGTCATCAGGTAATACTATATAACGTTACACGTTACTACGTACTAGTATATAACGTTATACGTCATTACGTACTAGTGTATAACGTTATACGTTAGTACGTAATAGTATATAACGTTATACGTCATTACGTATTAGTTTATAACGTTATACGTTATTACGTATTAGTATATAACGTTACACGTTATTACGTAATAGTATATAACGTTATACGTTATTACGTATTAGTATATAACGTTATACGTCTTTACGTAATAGTGTATAACGTTATACGTTAGTGCGTAATAGTATATAACGTTATACGATATTACGTATTAGTATATTACGTTATACGATATTACGTATTAGTATATAACGTTGCACGTTATTACGTAACAGTATATATCGTTATAAGTCATTACGTATTAGTTTATAACGTTCTACGTTAGTACGTAATAGTATATAGCGTTATACGTTATTACGTAATAATATATAACGTTATACGTCATCAGGTAATACTATATTACGTTACACGTTATTACGTAATAGTATATAACGTTATACGTTATCACGTAATACTATATAACGTTACACGTTAGTACGTAATAGTATATAACGTTATACGTTAGTACGTAATAGTATATAACGTTACACGATATTACGTATTAGTATATAACGTTATACGATATTACGTATTAGTATATAACGTTACACGTTAGCACGTATTAGTTTATATCATTATACGTTAGTACGTAATAGTATATAACGTTATACGTCATTACGTATTAGTTTATGACGTTATACGTTCGTACGTAATAGTATATAACGTTATACGTCATCAGGTAATGCTATATTACGTTACACGTTATTACGTAATAGTATATAACGTTATACGTCATCAGGTAATACTATATAACGTTACACGTTACTACGTACTAGTATATAACGTTATACGTCATTACGTACTAGTGTATAACGTTATACGTTAGTACGTAATAGTATATAACGTTATACGTCATTACGTATTAGTTTATAACGTTATACGTTATTACGTATTAGTATATAACGTTACACGTTATTACGTAATAGTATATAACATTATACGTCATTACGTATTAGTTTATAACGTTACACGTTAGTACGTAATAGTATATAACGTTATACGTTGGTACGTAATAGTATATAACGTTATACGTTAGTACGTAATAGTATATAACGTTATACGTTAGTACGTAATAGTATATAGCATTATATGTCATTACGTAATAGTATATAACGTTACACATTGGCACGTAATAGTATATAACGTTATACGGCATCAGGTAATACTATATAACGTTACACGTTAGTACGTAATAGTATATAACGTTATACGTTAGCACGTAATAGTACATAACGTTATACGTTAGTACGTAATAGTATATAACGTTATACGTTAGTACGTAATAATATATAACGTTATACGTTATTACGTAAGAGGATATAACGTTATACGTTAGCACGTAATAGTATATATCGTTATAGGTTAGTACGTAATAGTGTATAACGATATAAGTTATTACGTATTAGTACATAACGTTATACGTTGTTACGTATTAGTATATAACGTTATACGTCATTACGTACTAGTATATAACGTTATACGTTAGTACGTAATAGTATATAACGTTATACGTTAGTACGTAATAGTATATAACGTTATACGTTAGTACGTATTAGTTTATAACGTTATACGTTGGTACGTAATAGTATATAACGTTATACGTCATCCGGTAATACTATATTACGTTACACGTTATTACGTAGTAGTATATAACGTTATACGTCATCAGGTAATACTACATAACGTTACACGTTACTACGTAATAGTATATAACGTTATACGTTATTACGTATTAGTATATAACGTTATACGTCATTACGTACTGGTATATAACGTTATACGTTTGTACGTAATGGTATATAACGTTATACGTCATTAGGTAATACTATATAACGTTACACGTTATTATGTAATAGTATATAACGTTACACGTCATCAGGTAATACTATATAACGTTAAACGTTAGTACGTAATAGTATATAACGTTATATGTTAGTACGTAATAGTATATAACGTTACACGTTATTACGTAATAGTATATATCGTTATAAGTCATTACGTATTAGTTTATAACGTTCTACGTTAGTACGTAATAGTATATAACGTTATACGACATCTGGTAATACTATATAACGTTACACGTTAGTACGTAATAGTGTATAACGATATACGTTAGTACGTAATAGTATATAACGTTATACGTTAGTACGTAATAGTGTATAACGATATACGTTAGTACGTAATAGTATATAACGTTATACGTTAGTACGTAATAGTATATAACGTTATACGTTATTACGTAATAGGATACAACGTTATACGTTAGTACGTAATAGTATATAACGTTACACGTCATCAGGTAATACTATATAACGTTACACGTTAGTACGTAATAGTATATAACGTTATACGTTAGTACGTAATAGACCATAACGTTATACGTTAGTACGTAATATTATATAACGTTATACGTTATACGGTAATACTCAATAACGTTATACGTCATTACATAATAGTATATAACGTTATACGTCATTACGTAATAGTATATAACGTTATACGTTATTACGTATTAGTATATAACGTTATACGTCTTTACGTAATAGTGTATAACGTTTTACGTTAGTGCGTAATAGTATATAACGTTATACGATATTACGTATGAGTATATTACGTTATACGATATTACGTATTAGTATATAACGTTACACGTTATTACGTAATAGTATATATCGTTATAAGTCATTACGTATTAGTTTATAACGTTCTACGTTAGTACGTAATAGTATATAGCGTTATACGTTATTACGTAATAATATATAACGTTATACGTCATCAGGTAATACTATATTACGTTACACGTTATTACGTAATAGTATATAACGTTATACGTTATCAGGTAATACTATATAACGTTACACGTTAGTACGTAATAGTATATAACGTTATACGTTAGTACGTAATAGTATATAACGTTACACGATATTACGTATTAGTATATAACGTTATACGATATTACGTATTAGTATATAACGTTACACTTTAGCACGTATTAGTTTATAACGTTATACGTTAGTACGTAGTAGTATGTAACGTTACACGTCATCAGGTAATACTATATAACGTTACACGTTAGTACGTAATAGTATATAACGTTATACGTTAGTACGTAATAGTATATAACGTTATACGTCACTACGTCTTAGTTTATGACGTTATACGTTAGTACCTAATAGTATATAACGTTATACGGCATCAGGTAATACTATATAACGTTACACGTTAGTACGTAATAGTATATAACCTTATACGATATTACGTATTAGTATATAACGTTACACTTTAGCACGTATTAGTTTATAACGTTATACGTTAGTACGTAATACTATATTACGTTACACGTTATTACGTAATAGTATATAACGTTATACGTTATCAGGTAATACTATATAACGTTACACGTTAGTACGTTATAGTATATAACGTTATACGTTAGTACGTAATAGTATATAACGTTACACGATATTACGTAATAGTATATAACTTTATACGTTATTACGTATTAGTATATAACGTTATACGTCATTACGTACTGGTATATAACGTTATACGTTTGTACGTAATAGTATATAACGTTATACGTCATTAGGTAATACTATATAACGTTACACGTTATTACGTAATAGTATATAACGTTACACGTCATCAGGTAATACTATATAACGTTACACGTTAGTACGTAATAGTATACAACGTTATACGTTAGTACGTAATAGTATATAACATTACACGATATTACGTAATAGTATATATCGTTATAAGTCATTACGTATTAGTTTATAACGTTCTACGTTAGTACGTAATAGTATATAACGTTATACGACATCAGGTAATACTATATAACGTTACACGTTAGTACGTAATAGTGTATAACGATATACGTTAGTACGTAATAGTATATAACGTTATACGTTAGTACGTAATAGTATATAACGTTATACGTTATTACGTAATAGGATATAACGTTATACGTTAGTACGTAATAGTATATAACGTTACACGTCATCAGGTAATACTATATAACGTTACACGTTAGTACGTAATAGTATATAACGTTATACTTTAGTACGTAATAGACCATAACGTTATACGTTAGTACGTAATAGTATATAACGTTATACGTCATTAGGTAATACTACATATATAACGTTTCACGTTATTACGTAATAGTATATAACGTTACACGTCATCAGGTAATACTATATAACGTTACACGTTAGTACGTAATAGTGTATAATGATATACGTTAGTATGTAATAGTATATAACGTTATACGTTAGTACGTAATAGTATATAACGTTATACGTTATTACGTAATAGGATATAACGTTATACGTTAGTACGTAATAGTATATAACGTTATACGTTAGTACGTAGTAGTATATAACGTTACACGTCATAAGGTAATACAATACAACGTTATGCGTTATGACGTAATAGTATATGACGTTTTACGTTAGAACGTGATAGTATATAACGTTACACGTTATTACGTAATAGTATATAACGTTATACGTCATTACGTAATAGTATATAACGTCACACGTTAGCACGTAATAGTATATAACGTTATACGTTAGCACGTAATAGTATAAAACGTTATACCTTAGTACGTATTAGTTTATAACGTTATACGTTAGTACGTAATAGTATATAACGTTATACGTCACTACGTCTTAGTTTATGACGTTATACGTTAGTACCTAATGGTATATAACGTTATACGGCATCAGGTAATACTATATAACGTTACACGTTAGTACGTAATAGTATATAACCTTATACGATATTACGTATTAGTATATAACGTTACACTTTAGCACGTATTAGTTTATAACGTTATACGTTAGTACGTAATACTATATTACGTTACACGTTATTACGTAATAGTATATAACGTTATACGTTATCAGGTAATACTATATAACGTTACACGTTAGTACGTTATAGTATATAACGTTATACGTTAGTACGTAATAGTATATAACGTTACACGATATTACGTATTAGTATATAACGTTATACGATATTACGTATTAGTATATAACGTTACACTTTAGCACGTATTAGTTTATAACGTTATACGTTAGTACGTAGTAGTATGTAACGTTACACGTCATCAGGTAATACTATATAACGTTACTCGTTAGTACGTAATAGTATATAACGTTATACGTTAGTACGTAATAGTATATAACGTTATACGTCACTACGTCTTAGTTTATGACGTTATACGTTAGTACCTAATAGTATATAACGTTATACGGCATCAGGTAATACTATATAACGTTACACGTTAGTACGTAATAGTATATAACCTTATACGATATTACGTATTAGTATATAACGTTACACTTTAGCACGTATTAGTTTATAACGTTATACGTTAGTACGTAATACTATATTACGTTACACGTTATTACGTAATAGTATATAACGTTATACGTTATCAGGTAATACTATATAACGTTACACGTTAGTACGTTATAGTATATAACGTTATACGTTAGTACGTAATAGTATATAACGTTACACGATATTACGTAATAGTATATAACTTTATACGTTATTACGTATTAGTATATAACGTTATACGTCATTACGTACTGGTATATAACGTTATACGTTTGTACGTAATAGTATATAACGTTATACGTCATTAGGTAATACTATATAACGTTACACGTTATTACGTAATAGTATATAACGTTACACGTCATCAGGTAATACTATATAACGTTACACGTTAGTACGTAATAGTATATAACGTTATACGTTAGTACGTAATAGTATATAACATTACACGATATTACGTAATAGTATATATCGTTATAAGTCATTACGTATTAGTTTATAACGTTCTACGTTAGTACGTAATAGTATATAACGTTATACGACATCAGGTAATACTATATAACGTTACACGTTAGTACGTAATAGTGTATAACGATATACGTTAGTACGTAATAGTATATAACGTTATACGTTAGTACGTAATAGTATATAACGTTATACGTTATTACGTAATAGGATATAACGTTATACGTTAGTACGTAATAGTATATAACGTTACACGTCATCAGGTAATACTATATAACGTTACACGTTAGTACGTAATAGTATATAACGTTATACTTTAGTACGTAATAGACCATAACGTTATACGTTAGTACGTAATAGTATATAACGTTATACGTCATTAGGTAATACTACATATATAACGTTTCACGTTATTACGTAATAGTATATAACGTTACACGTCATCAGGTAATACTATATAACGTTACACGTTAGTACGTAATAGTGTATAATGATATACGTTAGTATGTAATAGTATATAACGTTATACGTTAGTACGTAATAGTATATAACGTTATACGTTATTACGTAATAGGATATAACGTTATACGTTAGTACGTAATAGTATATAACGTTATACGTTAGTACGTAGTAGTATATAACGTTACACGTCATCAGGTAATACTATATAACGTTACACGTTAGTACGTAATAGTATATAACGTTATACGTTAGTACGTAATAGTATATAACGTTACACGTTATTACGTAATAGTATATAACGTTATACGTCATTACGTAATAGTATATAACGTCACACGTTAGCACGTAATAGTATATAACGTTATACGTTAGCACGTAATAGTATAAAACGTTATACCTTAGTACGTATTAGTTTATAACGTTATACGTTAGTACGTAATAGTATATAACGTTATACGTCACTACGTCTTAGTTTATGACGTTATACGTTAGTACCTAATGGTATATAACGTTATACGGCATCAGGTAATACTATATAACGTTACACGTTAGTACGTAATAGTATATAACCTTATACGATATTACGTATTAGTATATAACGTTACACTTTAGCACGTATTAGTTTATGACGTTATACGTTAGTACGTAATACTATATTACGTTACACGTTATTACGTAATAGTATATAACGTTATACGTTATCAGGTAATACTATATAACGTTACACGTTAGTACGTTATAGTATATAACGTTATACGTTAGTACGTAATAGTATATAACGTTACACGATATTACGTAATAGTATATAACGTTATACGTTAGTACGTAATAGTATATAACGTTACACGATATTACGTATTAGTATATAACGTTATACGATATTACGTATTAGTATATAACGTTACACTTTAGCACGTATTAGTTTATAACGTTATACGTTAGTACGTAGTAGTATATAACGTTACACGTCATCAGGTAATACTATATAACGTTACACGTTAGTACGTAATAGTATATAACGTTATACGTTAGTACGTAATAGTATATAACGTTACACGTTATTACGTAATAGTATATAACGTTATACGTCATTACGTAATAGTATATAACGTCACACGTTAGCACGTAATAGTATATAACGTTATACGTTAGCACGTAATAGTATAAAACGTTATACCTTAGTACGTATTAGTTTATAACGTTATACGTTAGTACGTAATAGTATATAACGTTATACGTCACTACGTCTTAGTTTATGACGTTATACGTTAGTACCTAATAGTATATAACGTTATACGGCATCAGGTAATACTATATAACGTTACACGTTAGTACGTAATAGTATATAACCTTATACGATATTACGTATTAGTATATAACGTTACACTTTAGCACGTATTAGTTTATAACGTTATACGTTAGTACGTAATACTATATTACGTTACACGTTATTACGTAATAGTATATAACGTTATACGTTATCAGGTAATACTATATAACGTTACACGTTAGTACGTTATAGTATATAACGTTATACGTTAGTACGTAATAGTATATAACGTTACACGATATTACGTAATAGTATATAACGTTATACGTTAGTACGTAATAGTATATAACGTTATACGTTATTACGTAATAGGATATAACGTTATACGTTAGTACGTAATAGTATATAACGTTACACGTCATCAGGTAATACTATATAACGTTACACGTTAGTACGTAATAGTATATAACGTTATACTTTAGTACGTAATAGACCATAACGTTATACGTTAGTACGTAATAGTATATAACGTTATACGTTATAGGGTAATACTCAATAACGTTATACGTCATTACATAGTAGTATATAACGTTATACGTCATTACGTAATAGTATATAATGTTATACGTTATTACGTATTAGTATATAACGTTATACGTCTTTACGTAATAGTGTATAACGTTTTACGTTAGTGCGTAATAGTATAAACGTTATACGATATTACGTATTAGTATATTACGTTATACGATATTACGTATTAGTATATAACGTTACACGTTATTACGTAATAGTATATATCGTTATAAGTCATTACGTATTAGTTTATAACGTTCTACGTTAGTACGTAATAGTATATAGCGTTATACGTTATTACGTAATAATATATAACGTTATACGTCATCAGGTAATACTATATTATGTTACACGTTATTACGTAATAGTATATAACGTTATACGTTATCAGGTAATACTATATAACGTTACACGTTAGTACGTAATAGTATATAACGTTATACGTTAGTACGTAATAGTATATAACGTTACACGATATTACGTATTAGTATATAACGTTATACGATATTACGTATTAGTATATAACGTTACACTTTAGCACGTATTAGTTTATAACGTTATACGTTAGTACGTAATAGTATATAACGTTACACGTCAGCAGGTAATACTATATAACGTTACACGTTAGTACGTAATAGTGTATAACGTTATACGTTAGTACGTAATAGACCATAACGTTATACGTTAATAAGTAATAGGATATAACGTTATACGTTATAAGGTAATACTCAATAACGTTATACGTCATTACATAATGGTATAACGTTATACGTCATAACGTAATAGTATATAACGTTATGCGTTATTACGTAATAGTATATAACGTTATACGTTATTACGTATTAGTATATAACGTTACACGTTATTACGTAATAGTATATAACGTTATACGTCATTACGTATTAGTTTATAACGTTACACGTTAGCACGTAATAGTATATAACGTTATACGTTATAAGGTAATACTCAATAACGTTATACGTCATTACATAATGGTATAACGTTATACGTCATTACGTAATAGTATATAACGTTATGCGTTATTACGTAATAGTATATAACGTTATACGTTATTACGTATTAGTATATAACATTACACGTTATTACGTAATAGTATATAACGTTATACGTCATTACGTATTAGTTTATAACGTTACACATTAGCACGTAATAGTATATAACGTTATACGGCATCAGGTAATACTATATAACGTTACACGTTAGTACGTAATAGTATATAACGTTATACGTTAGTACGTAATATTACATAACGTTACACGTTAGTACGTAATAGTATATAACGTTATAAGTTAGTACGTAATATTAGATAACGTTATACGTTAGTACGTAATAGTATATAACGTTATACGTTAGTACGTACTAGAACATAACGTTATACGTTAGTACGTAATAATATATAACGTTATACGACATCAGGTAATACTATATAACGTTACACGTTAGTACGTAATAGTGTATAACGATATACGTTAGTACGTAATAGTATATAACGTTATACGTTAGTACGTAATAGTATATAACGTTATACGTTATTACGTAGTAGGATATAACGTTATACGTTAGTACGTAATAGTATATAACGTTATACGTCATCAGTTAATACTATATAACGTTACAAGTTAGTACGTAATAGATTATAACGTTATACGTATGTACGTAATAGGATATAACGTTATACGTTATAAGGTAATACTCAATAACGTTATACGTCATTACATAATAGTATATAACGTTATACGTCATTACGTAATAGTATATAACGTTATACGTTATTACGTATTAGTATATAACGTTATACGTCTTTACGTAATAGTGTATAACGTTATACGATATTACGTATTAGTATATAACGTTGCACGTTATTACGTAACAGTATATATCGTTATAAGTCATTACGTATTAGTTTATAACGTTCTACGTTAGTACGTAATAGTATATAGCGTTATACGTTATTGCGTAATAGGATATAACGTTATACGTTAGTACGTAATAGTATATAACGTTATAAGTCATCAGGTGATACTATATAACATTACACGTTAGTACGTAATAGAATATAACGTTATACGTTAGTACGTAATAGGATATAACGTTATACGTTATAAGGTAATACTCAATAACGTTATACGTCATTACATAATGGTATAACGTTATACGTCATTACGTAATAGTATATAACGTTATGCGTTATTACGTAATAGTATATAACGTTATACGTTATTACGTATTAGTATATAACATTACACGTTATTACGTAATAGTATATAACGTTATACGTCATTACGTATTAGTTTATAACGTTACACATTAGCACGTAATAGTATATAACGTTATACGGCATCAGGTAATACTATATAACGTTACACGTTAGTACGTAATAGTATATAACGTTATACGTTAGTACGTAATATTACATAACGTTATACGTTAGTACGTAATAGTATATAACGTTATACGTTAGTACGTAATAGCATATAACGTTATACGTTATTACGTAATAGGATATAACGTTATACGTTAGTACGTAATAGTATATAACGATATACGTTATTACGTAATAGGATATAACGTTACACGTTAGTACGTAATAGTATATAACGTTATACGTCATCAGGTAATACTATATAACGTTACAAGTTAGTACGTAATAGATTATAACGTTATACGTTAGTACGGAATAGGATATAACGTTATACGTTATAAGGTAATACTCAATAATGTTATACGTCATTACATAATATTATATAACGTTATACGTCATTACGTAATAGTATATAACGTTGTACGACATCAGGTAATACTTTATAACGTTATACGTTAGTACGTAATAGTGTATAACGATATACGTTATTACGTATTAGTACATAACGTTATACGTTGTTACGTATTAGTATATAACGTTATACGTCATTACGTAATAGTATATAACGTTATGCGTTATTACGTAATAGTATATAACGTTATACGTTATTACTTATTAGTATATAACGTTACACGTTATTACGTAATAGTATATAACGTTATACGTCATTACGTATTAGTTTATAACGTTACACGTTAGCACGTAATAGTATATAACGTTATACGTTAGTACGTAATAGTATATAACGTTATACGTCAATACATATTAGTTTATGACGTTATACGTTAGTACCCAATAGTATATAACGTTATACTCAACAGGTAATACTATATAACGTTACACGTTAGTACGTAATAGTATATAACGTTATACGTTATTACGTAATAGAACATAACGTTATACGTTAGTACGTAATAGTATATTACGTTATACGACATCAGATAATACTATATAACGTTACACCTTAGTACGTAATAGTGTATAACGATATACGTTAGTACGTAATAGTATATAACGTTATACGTTATTACGTAATGGGATATAACGTTATACGTTAGTACGTAATAGTATATAACGTTATACGTCATCAGGTAATACTATATAACATTACAAGTTAGTACGTAATAGATTATAACGTTATACGTTTGTACGTAATAGGATATAACGTTATACGTTATAAGGTAATACTCAATAACGTTATACGTCATTACATAATGGTATAACGTTATACGTCATTACGTAATAGTATATAACGTTCTACGTTAGTACGTAATAGTATATAGCGTTATACGTTATTACGTAATAATATATAACGTTATACGTCATCAGGTAATACTATATTACGTTACACGTCATCAGGTAATACTATATAACGTTACAGGTTAGTACGTAGTAGTATATAACGTTATACGTTAGTACGTAATAGTATATAACGTTACACGTTATTACGTAATAGTATATAACGTTTTACGTTATTACGTAATGGGATATAACGTTATACGTTAGTACGTAATAGGATATAACGTTATACGTTTGTACGTAATAGGATATAACGTTATACGTTATAAGGTAATACTCAATAACGTTATACGTCATTACATAATGGTATAACGTTATACGTCATTACGTAATAGTATATAACGTTATGCGTTATTACGTAATAGTATATAACGTTATACGTTATTACGTATTAGTATATAACATTACACGTTATTACGTAATAGTATATAACGTTATACGTCATTACGTATTAGTTTATAACGTTACACATTAGCACGTAATAGTATATAACGTTATACGGCATCAGGTAATACTATATAACGTTACACGTTAGTACGTAATAGTATATAACGTTATACGTTAGTACGTAATATTACATAACGTTATACGTTAGTACGTAATAGTATATAACGTTATACGTTAGTACGTAATAGCATATAACGTTATACGTTATTACGTAATAGGATATAACGTTATACGTTAGTACGTAATAGTATATAACGATATACGTTATTACGTAATAGGATATAACGTTACACGTTAGTACGTAATAGTATATAACGTTATACGTCATCAGGTAATACTATATAACGTTACAAGTTAGTACGTAATAGACTATAACGTTATACGTTAGTACGGAATAGGATATAACGTTATACGTTATAAGGTAATACTCAATAATGTTATACGTCATTACATAATATTATATAACGTTATACGTCATTACGTAATAGTATATAACGTTGTACGACATCAGGTAATACTTTATAACGTTATACGTTAGTACGTAATAGTGTATAACGATATACGTTATTACGTATTAGTACATAACGTTATACGTTGTTACGTATTAGTATATAACGTTATACGTCATTACGTAATAGTATATAACGTTATGCGTTATTACGTAATAGTATATAACGTTATACGTTATTACTTATTAGTATATAACGTTACACGTTATTACGTAATAGTATATAACGTTATACGTCATTACGTATTAGTTTATAACGTTACACGTTAGCACGTAATAGTATATAACGTTATACGTTAGTACGTAATAGTATATAACGTTATACGTCAATACATATTAGTTTATGACGTTATACGTTAGTACCCAATAGTATATAACGTTATACTCAACAGGTAATACTATATAACGTTACACGTTAGTACGTAATAGTATATAACGTTATACGTTAGTACGTAATAGAACATAACGTTATACGTTAGTACGTAATAGTATATAACGTTATACGACATCAGATAATACTATATAACGTTACACCTTAGTACGTAATAGTGTATAACGATATACGTTAGTACGTAATAGTATATAACGTTATACGTTATTACGTAATGGGATATAACGTTATACGTTAGTACGTAATAGTATATAACGTTATACGTCATCAGGTAATACTATATAACATTACAAGTTAGTACGTAATAGATTATAACGTTATACGTTTGTACGTAATAGGATATAACGTTATACGTTATAAGGTAATACTCAATAACGTTATACGTCATTACATAATGGTATAACGTTATACGTCATTACGTAATAGTATATAACGTTCTACGTTAGTACGTAATAGTATATAGCGTTATACGTTATTACGTAATAATATATAACGTTATACGTCATCAGGTAATACTATATTACGTTACACGTCATCAGGTAATACTATATAACGTTACAGGTTAGTACGTAGTAGTATATAACGTTATACGTTAGTACGTAATAGTATATAACGTTACACGTTATTACGTAATAGTATATAACGTTTTACGTTATTACGTAATGGGATATAACGTTATACGTTAGTACGTAATAGGATATAACGTTATACGTTTGTACGTAATAGGATATAACGTTATACGTTATAAGGTAATACTCAATAACGTTATACGTCATTACATAATGGTATAACGTTATACGTCATTACGTAATAGTATATAACGTTATGCGTTATTACGTAATAGTATATAACGTTATACGTTATTACCTATTAGTATATAACGTTACACGTTATTACGTAATAGTATATAACGTTATACGTCATTACGTATTAGTTTATAACGTTACACGTTATCAGGTAATACTATATAACGTTACACGTTAGCACGTATTAGTTTATAACGTTATACGTTAGTACGTAGTAGTGTATAACGTTACACGTCATTACGTATTTGTTTATGACGTTATAGGTTAGTACGTAATAGTATATAACGTTATACGGCATCAGGTAATACTATATAACGTTACACGTTAGTACGTAATAGTATATAACGTTATACGTTAGTACGTAATAGAACATAACGTTATACGTTAGTACGTAATAGTATATAACGTTATACGACATCAGATAATACTATATAACGTTACACCTTAGTACGTAATAGTGTATAACGATATACGTTAGTACGTAATAGTATATAACGTTATACGTTATTACGTAATGGGATATAACGTTATACGTTAGTACGTAATAGTATATAACGTTATACGTCATCAGGTAATACTATATAACATTACAAGTTAGTACGTAATAGATTATAACGTTATACGTTTGTACGTAATAGGATATAACGTTATACGTCAATACATATTAGTTTATGACGTTATACGTTAGTACCCAATAGTATATAACGTTATACTCAACAGGTAATACTATATAACGTTACACGTTAGTACGTAATAGTATATAACGTTATACGTTAGTACGTAATAGAACATAACGTTATACGTTAGTACGTAATAGTATATAACGTTATACGACATCAGATAATACTATATAACGTTACACCTTAGTACGTAATAGTGTATAACGATATACGTTAGTACGTAATAGTATATAACGTTATACGTTATTACGTAATGGGATATAACGTTATACGTTAGTACGTAATAGTATATAACGTTATACGTCATCAGGTAATACTATATAACATTACAAGTTAGTACGTAATAGATTATAACGTTATACGTTTGTACGTAATAGGATATAACGTTATACGTTATAAGGTAATACTCAATAACGTTATACGTCATTACATAATGGTATAACGTTATACGTCATTACGTAATAGTATATAACGTTCTACGTTAGTACGTAATAGTATATAGCGTTATACGTTATTACGTAATAATATATAACGTTATACGTCATCAGGTAATACTATATTACGTTACACGTCATCAGGTAATACTATATAACGTTACAGGTTAGTACGTAGTAGTATATAACGTTATACGTTAGTACGTAATAGTATATAACGTTACACGTTATTACGTAATAGTATATAACGTTTTACGTTATTACGTAATGGGATATAACGTTATACGTTAGTACGTAATAGGATATAACGTTATACGTTTGTACGTAATAGGATATAACGTTATACGTTATAAGGTAATACTCAATAACGTTATACGTCATTACATAATGGTATAACGTTATACGTCATTACGTAATAGTATATAACGTTATGCGTTATTACGTAATAGTATATAACGTTATACGTTATTACCTATTAGTATATAACGTTACACGTTATTACGTAATAGTATATAACGTTATACGTCATTACGTATTAGTTTATAACGTTACACGTTATCAGGTAATACTATATAACGTTACACGTTAGCACGTATTAGTTTATAACGTTATACGTTAGTACGTAGTAGTGTATAACGTTACACGTCATTACGTATTTGTTTATGACGTTATAGGTTAGTACGTAATAGTATATAACGTTATACGGCATCAGGTAATACTATATAACGTTACACGTTAGTACGTAATAGTATATAACGTTATACGTTAGTACGTAATAGAACATATCATTATACGTTAGTACGTAATAGTATATAACGTTATACGACATCAGGTAATACTATATAACGTTACACGTTAGTACGTAATAGTGTATAACGTTATACGTCATTACGTATTTGTATATAACGTTATACGTTGTTACGCATTAGTATATAACGTTATACGTCATTACGTATTAATTTATAACGTTATACGTTAGTACGTAATAGTATATAACGTTATACGTTAGTACGTAACAGTATATAACGTTATACGTTAGTACGTAATAGCATATAACGTTATACGTTATTACGTAATAGGATATAACGTTATACGTTAGTACGTAATAGTATATAACGTTATACGTCATCAGGTAATACTATATAACATTACACGTTAGTGCGTAATAGAATATAACGTTATACGTTAGTACGTAATAGTACATAACGTTATACGTCATCAGGTAATACTATATAACGATATACGTCATTACATAATAGTATATAACGTTATACGACATTACGTAATAGTATATAACGTTATACGTTATTACGTAATAGTATATAACGTTTTACGTTATTACGTATTAGTATATAACGTTACACGTTATTACGTAATAGTATATAACGTTATACGTCATTAACGTATTTGTATATAACGTTATACGTTGTTACGTATTAGTATATATCGTTATACGTCATTACGTACTAGTATATAATGTTATACGTTAGTACGTAATAGTATATAACGTTATACGTTAGTACGTAACAGTATATAACGTTATACGTTAGTACGTAATAGCATATAACGTTATACGTTATTACGTAATGGGATATAACGTTATACATTAGTACGTAATAGTATATAACGTTATACGTCATCAGGTAGTACTATATAACGTTACACGTTAGTACGTAATAGAATATAACGTTATACGTTAGTACGTAATAGGATATAACGTTATAGGTTATATGGTGATACTCAATAACGTTATACGTCATTACATAATAGTATAACGTTATACGTCATTACGTAATAGTATATAACGTTATGCGTTATTACGTAATAGTATATAACGTTATACGTTATTACGTAATAATATATAACGTTATACGTCATCAGGTAATACTATATTACGTTACACGTTATTACGTAATTGTATATAACGTTATACGTTATCAGGTAATACTATATAACGTTACACGTTAGTACGTAATAGTATATAACGTTATACGTCATTACGTATTTGTATATAACGTTATACGTTGTTACGTATTAGTATATAACGTTATACCTCATTACGTACTAGTATATAACGTTATACGTTAGTACGTAATAGTATATAACGTTATACGTTAGTACGAAACAGTATATAACGTTATACGTTAGTGCGTAATAGTATATGACGTTATACGAAATTAGGTATTAGTATATTACGTTATACGATATTACGTATTAGTATATAACGTTACACGATATTACGTAATAGTATATATCGTTATAAGTCATTACGTATTAGTTTATAACGTTCTACGTTAGTACGTAATAGTATATAGCGTTATACGTTATTACGTAATAATATATAACGTTATACGTCATCAGGTAATACTATATTACGTTACACGTTATTACGTAATTGTATATAACGTTATACGTTATCAGGTAATACTATATAACGTTACACGTTAGTACGTAATAGTATATAACGTTATACGTTAGTACGTAATATTACATAACGTTATACGTTAGTACGTAATAGTATATAACGTTATACGTTAGTACGTAATAGCATATAACGTTATACGTTATTACGTAATAGGATATAACTTTATACGTTAGTACGTAATAGTATATAACGTCATACGTCATCAGGTAATACTATATAACATTACACGTTAGTGCGTAATAGAATATAACGTTATACGTTAGTACGTAATAGGATATAACGTTATACGTTATAAGGTAATACTCAATAACGTTATACGTCATTACGTAATGGTATAACGTTATACGTCATTACGTAATAGTATATAACGTTATGCGTTATTACGTAATAGTATATAACGTTATACGTTATTACGTATTAGTATATAACGTTACACGTTATTACGTAATAGTATATAACGTTATACGTCATTACGTATTAATTTATAACGTTACACGTTAGTACGTAATAGTATATAACGTTATACGTTAGTACGTAATAGGATCTGACGTTATGCGTCATTACGTAATACTATATAACGTTACACGTTTGTACGTAATAGTATATAGCCTTATACGTCATTACGTAATAGTATATAACGTTACACGTTAGCACGTAATAGTATATAACGTTATACTGCATCAGGTAATACTATATAACGTTACACGTTTGTACGTAATAGTATATAACGTTATACGTTAGTACGTAATATTACATAACGTTATACGTTAGTACGTAATAGTATATAACGTTATACGACATCAGGTAATACTATATAACGTTATACGTTAGTACGTAATAGTGTATAACGATATACGTTACTACGTATTAGTACATAACGTTATACGTTGTTACGTATTAGTATATAACGTTATACGTCATTACGTACTAGTATATAACGTTATACGTTAGCACGTAATAGTATATAACGTTATACGTTAGTACGTAATAGTATATAACGTTATACGTTAGTACGTAATAGTATATAACGTTATACGTTATTACGTAATAGGATATAACGTTATACGTTAGTACGTAATAGTACATAACGTTATACGTCATCAGGTAATACTATATAACGTTATACGTCATTACATAATAGTATATAACGTTATACGACATTACGTAATAGTATATAACGTTATACGTTATTTCGTAATAGTATATAACGTTTTACGTTATTACGTATTAGTATATAACGTTACACGTTATTACGTAATAGTATATAACGTTATACGTCGTTACGTATTTGTATATAACGTTATACGTTGTTACGTATTAGTACATATCGTTATACGTCATTACGTACTAGTATATAACGTTATACGTTAGTACGTAATAGTATATAACGTTATACGTTAGTACGTAACAGTATATAACGTTATACGTTAGTACGTAATAGCATATAACGTTATACGTTATTACGTAATAGGATATAACGTTATACATTAGTACGTAATAGTATATAACGTTATACGTCATCAGGTAATACTATATAACGTTACACGTTAGTACGTAATAGAATATAACGTTATGCGTTAGTACGTAATAGGATATAACGTTATACGTTATATGGTGATACTCAATAACGTTATACGTCATTACATAATAGTATAACGTTATACGTCATTACGTAATAGTATATAACGTTATGCGTTATTACGTAATAGTATATAACGTTATACGTTATTACGTAATAATATATAACGTTATACGTCATCAGGTAATACTATATTACGTTACACGTTATTACGTAATTGTATATAACGTTATACGTTAGTACGTAACAGTATATAACGTTATACGTTAGTGCGTAATAGTATATAACGTTATACGATATTACGTAGTAGTATATATCGTTATAAGTCATTACGTATTAGTTTATAACGTTCTACGTTAGTACGTAATAGTATATAGCGTTATACGTTATTACGTAATAATATATAACGTTATACGTCATCAGGTAATACTATATTACGTTACACGTTATTACGTAATTGTATATAACGTTATATGTTATCAGGTAATACTATATAACGTTACACGTTAGTACGTAATAGTATATAACGTTATACGTTAGTACGTAATATTACATAACGTTATACGTTAGTACGTAATAGTATATAACGTTATACGTTAGTACGTAATAGCATATAACGTCATACGTTATTACGTAATAGGATATAACGTTATACGTTAGTACGTAATAGTATATAACGTTATACGTCATCAGGTAATACTATATAACATTACACGTTAGTGCGTAATAGAATATAACGTTATACGTTAGTACGTAATAGGATATAACGTTATACGTTATAAGGTAATACTCAATAACGTTATACGTCATTACGTAATGGTATAACGTTATACGTCATTACGTAATAGTATATAACGTTATGCGTTATTACGTATTAGTATATAACGTTACACGTTATTACGTAATAGTATATAACGTTATACGTCATTACGTATTAATTTATAACGTTACACGTTAGTACGTAATAGTGTATAACGTTATACGACATTACGTAATAGTATATAACGTTATACGTTATTACGTAATAGTATATAACGTTTTACGTTATTACGTATTAGTATATAACGTTACACGTTATTACGTAATAGTTTATAACGTTATACGTCATTACGTATTTGTATATAACGTTATACGTTGTTACGTATTAGTACATATCGTTATACGTCATTACGTACTAGTATATAACGTTATACGTTAGTACGTAATAGTATATAACGTTATACGTTAGTACGTAACAGTATATAACGTTATACGTTAGTACGTAATAGCATATAACGTTATACGTTATTACGTAATAGGATATAACGTTATACATTAGTACGTAATAGTATATAACGTTATACGTCATCAGGTAATACTATATAACGTTACACGTTAGTACGTAATAGAATATAACGTTATACGTTAGTACGTAATAGGATATAACGTTATACGTTATATGGTGATACTCAATAACGTTATACGTCATTACATAATAGTATAACGTTATACGTCATTACGTAATAGTATATAACGTTATGCGTTATTACGTAATAGTATATAACGTTATACGTTGTTACGTAATAATATATAACGTTATACGTCATCAGGTAATACTATATTACGTTACACGTTATTACGTAATTGTATATAACGTTATACGTTAGTACGTAACAGTATATAACGTTATGCGTTATTACGTAATAGTATATAACGTTATACGTTAGTACGTAATAGTGTATAACGATATACGTTATTACGTATTAGTACATAACGTTATACGTTGTTACGTATTAGTATATAACGTTATACGTCATTACGTACTAGTATATAACGTTATACGTTAGTACGTAATAGTATATAACGTTATACGTTAGTACGTAATAGTATATAACGTTATACGTTAGTACGTAATAGTATATAACGTTATACGTTATAACGTAATAGGATATAACGTTATACGTTAGTACGTAATAGTACATAACGTTATACGTCATCAGGTAATACTATATAACGTTATACGTCATTACATAATAGTATATAACGTTATACGACATTACGTAATAGTATATAACGTTATACGTTATTACGTAATAGTATATAACGTTTTACGTTATTACGTATTAGTATATAACGTTACACGTTATTACGTAATAGTATATAACGTTATACGTCGTTACGTATTTGTATATAACGTTATACGTTGTTACGTATTAGTACATATCGTTATACGTCATTACGTACTAGTATATAACGTTATACGTTAGTACGTAATAGTAGATAACGTTATACGTTAGTACGTAACAGTATATAACGTTATACGTTAGTACGTAATAGCATTTAACGTTATACGTTATTACGTAATAGGATATAACGTTATACATTAGTACGTAATAGTATATAACGTTATACGTCATCAGGTAATACTATATAACGTTACACGTTAGTACGTAATAGAATATAACGTTATGCGTTAGTACGTAATAGGATATAACGATATACGTTATATGGTGATACTCAATAACGTTATACGTCATTACATAATAGTATAACGTTATACGTCATTACGTAATAGTATATAACGTTATGCGTTATTACGTAATAGTATATAACGTTATACGTTATTACGTAATAATATATAACGTTATACGTCATCAGGTAATACTATATTACGTTACACGTTATTACGTAATTGTATATAACGTTATACGTTAGTACGTAACAGTATATAACGTTATACGTTAGTGCGTAATAGTATATAACGTTATACGATATTACGTATTAGTATATTACGTTATACGGTATTACGTATTAGTATATAACGTTACACGATATTACGTAGTAGTATATATCGTTATAAGTCATTACGTATTAGTTTATAACGTTCTACGTTAGTACGTAATAGTATATAGCGTTATACGTTATTACGTAATAATATATAACGTTATACGTCATCAGGTAATACTATATTACGTTACACGTTATTACGTAATTGTATATAACGTTATATGTTATCAGGTAATACTATATAATGTTACACGTTAGTACGTAATAGTATATAACGTTATACGTTAGTACGTAATATTACATAACGTTATACGTTAGTACGTAATAGTATATAACGTTATACGTTAGTACGTAATAGCATATAACGTTATACGTTATTACGTAATAGGATATAACGTTATACGTTAGTACGTAATAGTATATAACGTTATACGTCATCAGGTAATACTATATAACATTACACGTTAGTGCGTAATAGAATATAACGTTATACGTTAGTACGTAATAGGATATAACGTTATACGTTATAAGGTAATACTCAATAACGTTATACGTCATTACGTAATGGTATAACGTTATACGTCATTACGTAATAGTATATAACGTTATGCGTTATTACGTATTAGTATATAACGTTACACGTTATTACGTAATAGTATATAACGTTATACGTCATTACGTATTAATTTATAACGTTACACGTTAGTACGTAATAGTGTATAACGTTATACGACATTACGTAATAGTATATAACGTTATACGTTATTACGTAATAGTATATAACGTTTTACGTTATTACGTATTAGTATATAACGTTACACGTTATTACGTAATAGTTTATAACGTTATACGTCATTACGTATTTGTATATAACGTTATACGTTGTTACGTATTAGTACATATCGTTATACGTCATTACGTAGTAGTATATAACGTTATACGTTAGTACGTAATAGTATATAACGTTATACGTTAGTACGTAACAGTATATAACGTTATACGTTAGTACGTAATAGCATATAACGTTATACGTTATTACGTAATAGGATATAACGTTATACATTAGTACGTAATAGTATATAACGTTATACGTCATCAGGTAATACTATATAACGTTACACGTTAGTACGTAATAGAATATAACGTTATACGTTAGTACGTAATAGGATATAACGTTATACGTTATATGGTGATACTCAATAACGTTATACGTCATTACATAATAGTATAACGTTATACGTCATTACGTAATAGTATATAACGTTATGCGTTATTACGTAATAGTATATAACGTTATACGTTATTACGTAATAATATATAACGTTATACGTCATCAGGTAATACTATATTACGTTACACGTTATTACGTAATTGTATATAACGTTATACGTTAGTACGTAACAGTATATAACGTTATGCGTTATTACGTAATAGTATATAACGTTATACGTTAGTACGTAATAGTGTATAACGATATACGTTATTACGTATTAGTACATAACGTTATACGTTGTTACGTATTAGTATATAACGTTATACGTCATTACGTACTAGTATATAACGTTATACGTTAGTACGTAATAGTATATAACGTTATACGTTAGTACGTAATAGTATATAACGTTATACGTTAGTACGTAATAGTATATAACGTTATACGTTATTACGTAATAGGATATAACGTTATACGTTAGTACGTAATAGTACATAACGTTATACGTCATCAGGTAATACTATATAACGTTATACGTCATTACATAATAGTATATAACGTTATACGACATTACGTAATAGTATATAACGTTATACGTTATTACGTAATAGTATATAACGTTTTACGTTATTACGTATTAGTATATAACGTTACACGTTATTACGTAATAGTATATAACGTTATACGTCATTACGTATTTGTATATAACGTTATACGTTGTTACGTATTAGTATATATCGTTATACGTCATTACGTACTAGTATATAATGTTATGCGTTAGTACGTAATAGTATATAACGTTATACGTTAGTACGTAACAGTATATAACGTTATACGTTAGTACGTAATAGCATATAACGTTATACGTTATTACGTAATAGGATATAACGTTATACATTAGTACGTAATAGTATATAACGTTATACGTCATCAGGTAATACTATATAACGTTACACGTTAGTACGTAATAGAATATAACGTTATACGTTAGTACGTAATAGGATATAACGTTATACGTTATATGGTGATACTCAATAACGTTATACGTCAATACATAATAGTATAACGTTATACGTCATTACGTAATAGTATATAACGTTATACGGCATCAGGTAATACTATATAACGTTACACGTTAGTACGTAGTAGTATATAACGTTATACGTTAGTACGTAATAGTATATAGCGTTATACGTCATTACGTAATAGTATATAACGTTACACGTTAGCACGTAATAGTATATAACGTTATACGGCATCAGGTAATACTATATAACGTTACACGTTAGTACGTAGTAGTACATAACGTTATACGTTAGTACGTATTAGTATATAACGTTATTCGTCATTACGTACTGGTATATAACGTTATACGTTTGCACGTAATAGTATATAAGGTTATACGTCATCAGGTAATACTATATAACGTTTCACGTTAGTACGTAATACTATATAACGTTATACGTTAGTACGTAACACTATATAACGTTACACGTTAGTACGTAATAGAATATAACGTTATACGTCATTACGTATTTGTGTATATCGTTACACGTTATTACGTAATAGTATATATCGTTATAAGTCATTACGTATTAGTCTATAACGTTCTACGTTAGTACGTAATAGAACATAACATTATACTTTAGTACGCAATAGTATACAACGTTATACGATATCAGGTAATACTATATAACGTTACACGTTAGTACGTAATAGTGTATAACGTTATACGTCATTACGTAATAGTATATAACGTTATACGTCATTAGGTAATACTATATAACGTTACACGTTATTACGTAATAGTATATAACGTTACACGTCATCAGGTAACACTATATAACGTTACACGTTATTACGTAATAGTATATAACGTTATACGTCATTACGTATTTGTGTATATCGTTACACGTTATTACGTAATAGTATATATCGTTATAAGTCATTACGTATTAGTCTATAACGTTCTACGTTAGTACGTAATAGAACATAACATTATACTTTAGTACGTAATAGTATATAACGTTATACGATATCAGGTAATACTATATAACGTTACACGTTAGTACGTAATAGTGTATAACGTTATACGTCATTACGTAATAGTATATAACGTTATACGTCATTAGGTAATACTATATAACGTTACACGTTATTACGTAATAGTATATAACGTTACACGTCATCAGGTAACACTATATAACGTTACACGTTATTACGTAATAGTATATAACGTTATACGTCATTACGTATTTGTGTATATCGTTACACGTTATTACGTAATAGTATATATCGTTATAAGTCATTACGTATTAGTCTATAACGTTCTACGTTAGTACGTAATAGTATATAGCGTTATACGTTATTACGTAATAATATATAACGTTATACGTCACCAGGTAATGCTATATTACGTTATACGTTATTACGTAATGGGATATAACGTTATACATTAGTACGTAATAGTATATAACGTTATACGTCATCAGGTAATACTATATAACGTTACACGTTAGTACGTAATAGAATATAACGTTATACGTTAGTACGTAATAGGATATAACGTTATACGTTATAAGGTGATACTCAATAACGTTATACGTCATTACATAATAGTATAACGTTATACGTCATTACGTAATAGTATATAGCGTTAAGCGTTATTACGTAATAGTATATAACGTTTTACGTTATCACGTATTAGTATATAACGTTACACGTTATTACGTAATAGTATATAACATTATACGTCATTACGTATTAGTTTATAACGTTACACGTTAGTACGTAATAGTATATAACGTTATACGTTAGTACGTAATAGGATATGACGTTATACGTCATTACTTAATACTATATAACGTTACACGTTAGTACGTAATAGTATATGGCGTTATACGTCATTACGTAATAGTATATAACGTTACACGTTAGCACGTAATAGTATTTAACGTTATACGGCATCAGGTAATACTATATAACGTTACACGTTAGTACGTAATAGTATATAACGTTATACGTTAGTACGTATTATTATATAACGTTATTCGTCATTACGTACTGGTATCACGTTACACGTTAGTACGTAATACTATATAACGTTATACGTTAGTACGTAATAGTATATAACGTTACACGTTATTACGTAATAGTATATAACGTTATACGTCATTACGTATTAGTTTATAACGTTACACGTTAGTACGTAATAGTATATAACGTTATACGTTAGTACGTAATAGTATATAACGTTATACGTCATTACGTAATAGTATATAACGTTACACGTTAGCACGTAATAGTATATAACGTTATACGTCATCAGCTAATACTATATAACGTTACAAGTTAGTACGTAATAGATTATAACGTTATACGTTAGTACGTAATAGGATATAACGTTATACGTTATAAGGTAATACTCAATAACGTTATACGTCATTACATAATAGTATATAACGTTATACGTCATTACGTAATAGTATGTAACGTTATACGTTATTACGTATTAGTATATAACGTTATACGTCTTTACGTAATAGTGTATAACGTTATACGTTAGTGCGTAATAGTATATAACGTTATACGATATTACGTATTAGTATATTACGTTATACGATATTACGTATTAGTATATAACGTTACACGTTATTACGTAATAGTATATAACGTTATACGTCATTCCGTATTTGTATATAACGTTATACGTTGTTACGTATTAGTATATATCGTTATACGTCATTACGTACTAGTATATAATGTTATACGTTAGTACGTAATAGTATATAACGTTTTACGTTAGTACGTAACAGTATATAACGTTATACGTTAGTAAGTAATAGCATATAACGTTATACGTTATTACGTAATAGGATATAACGTTATACATTAGTACGTAATAGTATATAACGTTATACGTCATCAGGTAATACTATATATCGTTACACGTTAGTACGTAATAGAATATAACGTTATACGTTAGTACGTAATAGGATATAACGTTATACGTTATAAGGTGATACTCAATAACGTTATACGTCATTACATAATAGTATACCGTTATACGTCATTACGTAATAGTATATAACGTTATACGGCATCAGGTAATACTATATAACGTTACACGTTAGTACGTAATAGTACATAACGTTATACGTTAGTACGTATTAGTATATAACGTTATTCGTCATTACGTACTGGTATATAACGTTATGCGTTATTACGTAATAGTATATAACGTTATGCGTTATTACGTAATAGTATATAACGTTATACGTTATTACGTATTAGTATATAACGCTACACGTTATTACGTAATAGTATATAACGTTATACGTTGTTACGTATTAGTATATAACGTTATACGTTGTTACGTATTAGTATATAACGTTATACGTCATTACGTACTAGTATATAACGTTATACGTTAGTACGTAATAGAATATAACGTTATACGTTAGTACGTAATAGGATATAACGTTATACGTTATAAGGTAATACTCAATAACGTTATACGTCATTACATAATGATATAACGTTATACGTCATTACGTAATAGTACAGTAGCGGACAAAAGTTTAAGACGAAATGGAAGAAATAAATAATTGATTTACTTTCCATAAAAAATATAAATACGGTGTTCTACTTTTGGTATTAACTAATTGTACATTTGTTTGTACACTTAGAAAAAAAATTTCATTTTGATATTTTGCTCAATAGCTAAGTTATAAAAAAGGAACGAAATCTGTATAATATTTCGTCGGTCAAAAGTTTAAGACTATACAAAAAATATTAATTTTTGGTTAAAAAATATACACAATTTTTGTTTAAATTCAATATTTTGTTCAATATCCGTTATTTCTTATCCCTTCGGTACATCTTCTTGGCATAGAATCTATTAATTTTTTATATTAATCTACCGTAATATTATTCCAGGCTGTTTCAATCGTAGAGTAAAGTTCATTTAAATTTTTCGGTTTATAACCTTGTACTGTCTTTTTTATGATGCTTCACAAATTCTCGATTGGGTTAATGTCTGGTGATTGCGACGGCCACGGCAGCACGGTGATATTTTCTTCTTGAAAAAACTGTTTCACAACCCGAGCCGTGTGCTTCGGATCATTATCATTTTGAAAAATAAAATCATCACTCATATTGTTGCGTGCAAAAGGTAACATTGTGTTCTTGAGTATGTCCTTGTATTGAAAACGGTCCATAATTCCATTGATACGACATATCGGACCAGGGCCGCTTCGAGAAAAACACGCCCACACCATAACGTTGCCACCACCATGTTTAAGAGTTTTTAAAACGCACTGTGTTTTCAAACTTTCGCCAATTCGACGTCTAACGTACCGTATCCCGTCAGAACAGACGCGATTGAATTTCGATTCGTCAGAAAACAATACCTTTTGCCAATCTTCACTTGTCCAATGCTTATGAGCTTTAGCAAATGCAAGTCGTCTTTTTCGATTCCTAGAACTCAGCAGTGGTTTCTTTTGGGGTTTTCGTCCTCTTAAGTTAAAGTCTTCTAATCTTCTCCTAACAGTTCTAGCACTAATTTGTGTATCGTTTTCATAGTTTATCTCCGCAGCAATATTATTTGCACTACGAAAACGATCCTTTTCGCTCAATCGATGAATCCGGCGATCCATTTTCGGTGTTGTTTTCCGTGGTCTTCCGTTTTTCGGTTGATCGCAATACATGCCTGTCTTTAAACATTTATACCAAGCTTGTTTACAAGCTGTTTCTGACCTGTTCACTATATTTGCTATTTCGGTGAAGGTTTTACTTTGCTTTCGCAGCCTTACGATTTGTTCCCTTTCGTTTTCAAGTAAATTCTTTGATTTACCCATAGTCTGTTCCTACCTAAATGAATTTTAAGCAATAAAAGGTACACTAAACAATGATTTTGACATTCCAGAATCAAAATGTTCAAAAACTGTACTCGTACTCACGTTTTACACAGATCGTCTTAAACTAATGTCCACTGTTTCCAAGTGCTAGGCGGTAACTAACTGTTGTAACTCCTACATTGTTTGTATTTAACAACTGACTGTCTGAGGTTACGAAGGTCAAACATACAGCTACGTTATTCCAAAGAGACAAACCGAATAGAAGAACAATATGCGTATAAGATGTTTGTAATCCGGTTTACAAATCATCGTCTTAAACTTTTGTCCGCTACTGTATATCGTTATGCGTTATTACGTAATAGTATATAACGTTATACGTTATTACGTATTAGTATATAACGTTACACGTTATTACGTAATAGTATGTAACGTTATACGTCATTACGTATTAGTTTATAACGTTACACGTTAGTACGTAATAGTATATAACGTTATACGTTATCAGGTAATACTATATAACGTTACACGTTAGTAGGTAATAGTGTATAACGATATACGTTATTACGTATTAGTACATAACGTTATACGTTGTTACGTATTAGTATATATCGTTATACGTCATTACGTACTAGTATATAATGTTATACGTTAGTACGTAATAGTATATAACGTTACACGTTAGTACGTAATAGTATATAACGTTATACGTCATTACGTATTTGTATATAACGTTATTCGTTGTTACGTATTAGTATATAACGTTATACGTCATTACGTACTAGTATATAACGTTATACGTTAGTACGTAATAGTATATAACGTTATACCTTAGTACGTATTAGTTTATAACTTTATACGTTAGTACGTAATAGTATATAACGTTATACGTCACTACGTATTAGTTTATGACGTTATACGTTAGTACCTAATAGTATATAACGTTATACGGCATCAGGAAATACTATATAACGTTACACGTTAGTACGTAATAGTATATAACGTTATACGTTAGTACGTAATAGAACATAACGTTATACGTTAGTACGTATTAGTATATAACGTTATACGACTTCAGGTAATACTATATAACGTTACACGTTAGTACGCAATAGTGTATAACGGTATACGTTAGTACGTAATAGTGTATAACGTTATACGTTAGTACGTAATAGTATATAACGATATACGTTATTACGTAATAGGATATAACGTTACACGTTAGTACGTAATAGTATATAACGTTATACGTCATCAGGTAATACTATATAACGTTACAAGTTAGTACGTAATAGATTATAACGTTATACGTTAGTACGTAATAGGATATGACGTTATACGTCATTACGTAATACTATATAACGTTACACGTTAGTACGTAATAGTATATAGCGTTATACGTCATTACGTAATAGTATATAACGTTACACGTTAGCACGTAATAGTATTTAACGTTATACGGCATCAGGTAATACTATATAACGTTACACGTTAGTACGTAATAGTATATAACGTTTAACGTTAGTACGTATTAGTATATATCGTTATTCGTCATTACGTACTGGTATATAACGTTATACGTTTGCACGTAATAGTATATAACGTTATACGTCATCAGGTAATACTATATAACGTTACACGTTAGTACGTAATACTATATAACGTTATACGTTATTACGTATTAGTATATAACGTTATACGTCTTTACGTAATAGTGTATAACGTTATACGTTAGTGCGTAATAGTATATAGCGTTATACGTCATTACGTAATAGTATATAACGTTACACGTTAGCACGTAATAGTATTTAACGTTATACGGCATCAGGTAATACTATATAACGTTACACGTTATTACGTAACAGTATATAACGTTATACGTCATTACGTATTAGTTTATAAAGTTACACGTTAGTACGTAATAGTATATAACGTTATACGCTAGTACGTATTAGTATATAACGTTATACGTCATTACGTACTAGTATATAACGATATACGTTATTACGTATTAGTACATAACGTTATACGTTGTTACGTATTAGTATATAACGTTACACGTTATTACGTAATAGTATATAACGTTATACGTTATCAGGTAATACTATATAACGTTACACGTTAGTACGTAATAGTATATAACGTTATACGTCATTACGTATTTGTATATAACGTTATACGTTGTTACGTATTAGTATATAACGTTATACGTCATTACGTACTACTATATAACGTTATACGTTAGTGCGTAATGGTATATAACGTTATACGTTAGGACGTAACAGTATATAACGTTACAAGTTAGTACGTAATAGATTATAACGTTATACGTTAGTACGTAATAGGATATGACGTTATACGTCATTACGTAATACTATATAACGTTACACGTTAGTACGTAATAGTATATAGCGTTATACGTCATTACGTAATAGTATATAACGTTACACGTTAGCACGTAATAGTATTTAACGTTATACGGCATCAGGTAATACTATATAACGTTACACGTTAGTACGTAATAGTATATAACGTTTAACGTTAGTACGTATTAGTATATATCGTTATTCGTCATTACGTACTGGTATATAACGTTATACGTTTGCACGTAATAGTATATAACGTTATACGTCATCAGGTAATACTATATAACGTTACACGTTAGTACGTAATACTATATAACGTTATACGTTATTACGTATTAGTATATAACGTTATACGTCTTTACGTAATAGTGTATAACGTTATACGTTAGTGCGTAATAGTATATAGCGTTATACGTCATTACGTAATAGTATATAACGTTACACGTTAGCACGTAATAGTATTTAACGTTATACGGCATCAGGTAATACTATATAACGTTACACGTTATTACGTAACAGTATATAACGTTATACGTCATTACGTATTAGTTTATAAAGTTACACGTTAGTACGTAATAGTATATAACGTTATACGCTAGTACGTATTAGTATATAACGTTATACGTCATTACGTACTAGTATATAACGATATACGTTATTACGTATTAGTACATAACGTTATACGTTGTTACGTATTAGTATATAACGTTACACGTTATTACGTAATAGTATATAACGTTATACGTTATCAGGTAATACTATATAACGTTACACGTTAGTACGTAATAGTATATAACGTTATACGTCATTACGTATTTGTATATAACGTTATACGTTGTTACGTATTAGTATATAACGTTATACGTCATTACGTACTACTATATAACGTTATACGTTAGTGCGTAATGGTATATAACGTTATACGTTAGGACGTAACAGTATATAACGTTATACGTTAGTACGTAACAGCATATAACGTTATACGTTAGTACGTAATAGGATATAACGTTATACGTTATAAGGTAATACTCAATAACGTTATACGTCATTACATAATGATATAACGTTATACGTCATTACGTAATAGTACATAACGTTATGCGTTATTACGTAATAGTATATAACGTTATGCGTTATTACGTAATAGTATATGACGTTATACGTTATTACGTATTAGTATATAACGGTACACGTTATTACGTAATAGTATATAACGTTATACGTTGTTACGTATTAGTATATAACGTTATACGTTGTTACGTATTAGTATATAACGTTATACGTCATTACGTACTAGTATATAACGTTATACGTTAGTACGTAATAGAATATAACGTTATACGTTAGTACGTAATAGGATATAACGTTATACGTTATAAGGTAATACTCAATAACGTTATACGTCATTACATAATGATATAACGTTATACGTCATTACGTAATAGTGTATAACGATATACGTTATTACGTATTAGTACATAACGTTATACGTTGTTACGTGTTAGTATATATCGTTATACGTCATTACGTACTAGTATATAATGTTATACGTTAGTACGTAATAGTATATAACGTTACACGTTAGTACGTAATAGTATATAACGTTATACGTCATTACGTATTTGTATATAACGTTATACGTTGTTACGTATTAGTATATAACGTTATACGTCATTACGTACTAGTATATAACGTTATACGTTAGTACGTAATAGTATATAACGTTATACCTTAGTACGTATTAGTTTATAACTTTATACGTTAGTACGTAATAGTATATAACGTTATACGTCACTACGTATTAGTTTATGACGTTATACGTTAGTACCTAATAGTATATAACGTTATACGGCATCAGGAAATACTATATAACGTTACACGTTAGTACGTAATAGAACATAACGTTATACGTTAGTACGTAATAGTATATAACGTTATACGACTTCAGGTAATACTATATAACGTTACACGTTAGTACGCAATAGTGTATAACGATATACGTTAGTACGTAATAGTATATAACGTTATACGTTAGTACGTAATAGTATATAACGATATACGTTATTACGTAATAGGATATAACGTTACACGTTAGTACGTAATAGTATATAACGTTATACGTCATCAGGTAATACTATATAACGTTTCAAGTTAGTACGTAATTGATTATAACGTTATACGTTAGTACGTAATAGGATATAACGTTATACGTTATAAGGTAATACTCAATAACGTTATACGTCATTACATAATATTATATAACGTTATACGTCATTACGTAATAGTATATAACGTTATACGTTATTACGTATTAGTATATAACGTTATACGTCTTTACGTAATAGTGTATAACGTTATACGTTAGTGCGTAATAGTATATAACGTTATACGATATTACGTATTAGTATATTACGTTATACGATATTACGTATTAGTATATAACGTTACACGATATTACGTAATAGTATATATCGTTATAAGTCATTACGTATTAGTTTATAACGTTCTACGTTAGTACGTAATAGTATATAGCGTTATACGTTATTACGTAATAATATATAACGTTATACGTCATCAGGTAATACTATATTACGTTACGCGTTATTACGTAATTGTATATAACGTTATACGTTATCAGGTAATACTATATAACGTTACACGTTAGTACGTAATAGTATATAACGTTATACGTCATTACGTATTTGTATATAACGTTATACGTTGTTACGTATTAGTATATAACGTTATACGTCATTACGTACTAGTATATAACGTTATACGTTAGTACGTAATAGTATGTAACGTTATACGTTAGTACGTAACAGTATATAACGTTATACGTTAGTACGTAATAGCATATAACGTTATACGTTATTACGTAATAGAATATAACGTTATACGTTAGTACGTAATAGTATATAACGTTATACGTCATCAGGTAATACTATATAACATTACACGTTAGTGCGTAATAGAATATAACGTTATACGTTAGTACGTAATAGGATATAACGTTATACGTTATAAGGTAATACTCAATAACGTTATACGTCATTACGTAATGGTATAACGTTATACGTCATTACGTAATAGTATATAACGTTATGCGTTATTACGTAATAGTATATAACGTTATACGTTATTACGTATTAGTATATAACGTTACACGTTATTACGTAATAGTATATAACGTTATACGTCATTACGTATTAATTTATAACGTTACACGTTAGTACATAATAGTATATAACGTTATACGTTAGTACGTAATAGGATCTGACGTTATGCGTCATTACGTAATACTATATAACGTTACACGTTAGTACGTAATAGTATATAGCCTTATACGTCATTACGTAATAGTATATAACGTTACACGTTAGCACGTAATAGTATATAACGTTATACGTTATTACGTATTAGTATATAACGTTATACGTTAGTACGTAATAGTATATAACGTTTTACGTTAGTACGTAATAGTATATAACGTTAAACGTTAGTACGTAATAGTATATAACGTTATACGTTATTACGTAATAGGATATAACGTTATACGTTAGTACGTAATAGTACATAACGTTATACGTTGTTACGTATTAGTATATAACGTTATACGTTGTTACGTATTAGTATATAACGTTATACGTCATTACGTACTAGTATATAACGTTATACGTTAGTACGTAATAGAATATAATGTTATACGTTAGTACGTAATAGGATATAACGTTATACGTTATAAGGTAATACTCAATAACGTTATACGTCATTACATAATGATATAACGTTATACGTCATTACGTAATAGTATATAACGTTATGCGTTATTACGTAATAGTATATAACGTTATACGTCATTACGTACTAGTATATAACGTTATACGTTAGTACGTAATAGTATATAACGTTATACGTTAGTACGTAATAGAACATAACGTTATACGTTAGTACGTAATAGTATATAACGTTATACGACTTCAGGTAATACTATATAACGTTACACGTTAGTACGCAATAGTGTATAACGATATACGTTAGTACGTAATAGTATATAACGTTATACGTTAGTACGTAATAGTATATAACGATATACGTTATTACGTAATAGGATACAACGTTACACGTTAGTACGTAATAGTATATAACGTTATACGTCATCAGGTAATACTATATAACGTTACAAGTTAGTACGTAATAGATTATAACGTTATACGTTAGTACGTAATAGGATATAACGTTATACGTTATAAGGTAATACTCAATAACGTTATACGTCATTACATAATATTATATAACGTTATACGTCATTACGTAATAGTATATAACGTTATACGTTATTACGTATTAGTATATAACGTTATACGTCTTTACGTAATAGTGTATAACGTTATACGTTAGTGCGTAATAGTATATAACGTTATACGATATTACATATTAGTATATTACGTTATACGATATTACGTATTAGTATATAACGTTACACGTTATTACGTAATAGTATATATCGTTATATGTCATTACGTACTAGTATATAACGTTATACGTTAGTACGTAATAGAATATAACGTTATACGTTAGTACGTAATAGGATATAACGTTATACGTTATAAGGTAATACTCAATAACGTTATACGTCATTACATAATGATATAACGTTATACGTCATTACGTAATAGTATATAACGTTATGCGTTATTACGTAATAGTATATAACGTTATACGTTATTACGTATTAGTATATAACGTTACACGTTATTACGTAATAGTATATAACGTTATACGTCATTACGTATTAGTTTATAACGTTACACGTTAGTACGTAATAGTATATAACGTTAAACGTTATCAGGTAATACTATATAACGTTACACGTTAGTACGTAATAGTGTATAACGATATACGTTATTACGTATTAGTACATAACGTTATACGTTGTTACGTGTTAGTATATATCGTTATACGTCATTACGTACTAGTATATAATGTTATACGTTAGTACGTAATAGTATATAACGTTACACGTTAGTACGTAATAGTATATAACGTTATACGTCATTACGTATTTGTATATAACGTTATACGTTGTTACGTATTAGTATATAACGTTATACGTCATTACGTACTACTATATAACGTTATACGTTAGTACGTAATAGTATATAACGTTATACCTTAGTACGTATTAGTTTATATCTTTATACGTTAGTACGTAATAGTATATAACGTTATACGTCACTACGTATTAGTTTATGACGTTATACGTTAGTACCTAATAGTATATAACGTTATACGGCATCAGGAAATACTATATAACGTTACACGTTAGTAGGTAATAGTATATAACGTTATACGTTAGTACGTAATAGAACATAACGTTATACGTTAGTACGTAATAGTATATAACGTTATACGACTTCAGGTAATACTATATAACGTTACACGTTAGTACGCAATAGTGTATAACGATATACGTTAGTACGTAATAGTATATAACGTTATACGTTAGTACGTAATAGTATATAACGATATACGTTATTACGTAATAGGATATAACGTTACACGTTAGTACGTAATAGTATATAACGTTATACGTCATCAGGTAATACTATATAACGTTACAAGTTAGTACGTAATAGATTATAACGTTATACGTTAGTACGTAATAGGATATAACGTTATACGTTATAAGGTAATACTCAATAACGTTATACGTCATTACATAATGATATAACGTTATACGTCTTTACGTAATAGTGTATAACGTTATACGTTAGTGCGTAATAGTATATAACGTTATACGATATTACGTATTAGTATATTACGTTATACGATATTACGTATTAGTATATAACGTTACACGATATTACGTAATAGTATATATCGTTATAAGTCATTACGTATTAGTTTATAACGTTCTACGTTAGTACGTAATAGTATATAGCGTTATACGTTATTACGTAATAATATATAACGTTATACGTCATCAGGTAATACTATATTACGTTACGCGTTATTACGTAATTGTATATAACGTTATACGTTATCAGGTAATACTATATAACGTTACACGTTAGTACGTAATAGTATATAACGTTATACGTCATTACGTACTAGTATATAACGTTATACGTTAGTACGTAATAGTATGTAACGTTATACGTTAGTACGTAACAGTATATAACGTTATACGTTAGTACGTAATAGCATATAACGTTATACGTTATTACGTAATAGAATATAACGTTATACGTTAGTACTTAATAGTATATAACGTTATACGTCATCAGGTAATACTATATAACATTACACGTTAGTGCGTAATAGAATATAACGTTATACGTTAGTACGTAATAGGATATAACGTTATACGTTATAAGGTAATACTCAATAACGTTATACGTCATTACGTAATGGTATAACGTTATACGTCATTACGTAATAGTATATAACGTTATGCGTTATTACGTAATAGTATATAACGTTATACGTTATTACGTATTAGTATATAACGTTACACGTTATTACGTAATAGTATATAACGTTATACGTCATTACGTATTAATTTATAACGTTACACGTTAGTACATAATAGTATATAACGTTATACGTTAGTACGTAATAGGATCTGACGTTATGCGTCATTACGTAATACTATATAACGTTACACGTTAGTACGTAATAGTATATAGCCTTATACGTCATTACGTAATAGTATATAACGTTACACGTTAGCACGTAATAGTATATAACGTTATACGTTATTACGTATTAGTATATAACGTTATACGTTAGTACGTAATAGTATATAACGTTATACGTTAGTACGTAATAGTATATAACGTTATACGTTAGTACGTAATAGTATATAACGTTATACGTTATTACGTAATAGGATATAACGTTATACGTTAGTACGTAATAGTACATAACGTTATACGTTGTTACGTATTAGTATATAACGTTATACGTTGTTACGTATTAGTATATAACGTTATACGTCATTACGTACTAGTATATAACGTTATACGTTAGTACGTAATAGAATATAATGTTATACGTTAGTACGTAATAGGATATAACGTTATACGTTATAAGGTAATACTCAATAACGTTATACGTCATTACATAATGATATAACGTTATACGTCATTACGTAATAGTATATAACGTTATGCGTTATTACGTAATAGTATATAACGTTATACGTCATTACGTACTAGTATATAACGTTATACGTTAGTACGTAATAGTATATAACGTTATACGTTAGTACGTAATAGAACATAACGTTATACGTTAGTACGTAATAGTATATAACGTTATACGTTAGTACGTAATAGAACATAACGTTATACGTTAGTACGTAATAGTATATAACGTTATACGTCATTACGTATTAGTTTATAACGTTACACGTTAGTACGTAATAGTATATAACGTTAAACGTTATCAGGTAATACTATATAACGTTACACGTTAGTACGTAATAGTGTATAACGATATACGTTATTACGTATTAGTACATAACGTTATACGTTGTTACGTGTTAGTATATATCGTTATACGTCATTACGTACTAGTATATAATGTTATACGTTAGTACGTAATAGTATATAACGTTACACGTTAGTACGTAATAGTATATAACGTTATACGTCATTACGTATTTGTATATAACGTTATACGTTGTTACGTATTAGTATATAACGTTATACGTCATTACGTACTACTATATAACGTTATACGTTAGTACGTAATAGTATATAACGTTATACCTTAGTACGTATTAGTTTATATCTTTATACGTTAGTACGTAATAGTATATAACGTTATACGTCACTACGTATTAGTTTATGACGTTATACGTTAGTACCTAATAGTATATAACGTTATACGGCATCAGGAAATACTATATAACGTTACACGTTAGTAGGTAATAGTATATAACGTTATACGTTAGTACGTAATAGAACATAACGTTATACGTTAGTACGTAATAGTATATAACGTTATACGACTTCAGGTAATACTATATAACGTTACACGTTAGTACGCAATAGTGTATAACGATATACGTTAGTACGTAATAGTATATAACGTTATACGTTAGTACGTAATAGTATATAACGATATACGTTATTACGTAATAGGATATAACGTTACACGTTAGTACGTAATAGTATATAACGTTATACGTCATCAGGTAATACTATATAACGTTACAAGTTAGTACGTAATAGATTATAACGTTATACGTTAGTACGTAATAGGATATAACGTTATACGTCACTACGTATTAGTTTATGACGTTATACGTTAGTACCTAATAGTATATAACGTTATACGGCATCAGGAAATACTATATAACGTTACACGTTAGTAGGTAATAGTATATAACGTTATACGTTAGTACGTAATAGAACATAACGTTATACGTTAGTACGTAATAGTATATAACGTTATACGACTTCAGGTAATACTATATAACGTTACACGTTAGTACGCAATAGTGTATAACGATATACGTTAGTACGTAATAGTATATAACGTTATACGTTAGTACGTAATAGTATATAACGATATACGTTATTACGTAATAGGATATAACGTTACACGTTAGTACGTAATAGTATATAACGTTATACGTCATCAGGTAATACTATATAACGTTACAAGTTAGTACGTAATAGATTATAACGTTATACGTTAGTACGTAATAGGATATAACGTTATACGTTATAAGGTAATACTCAATAACGTTATACGTCATTACATAATGATATAACGTTATACGTCTTTACGTAATAGTGTATAACGTTATACGTTAGTGCGTAATAGTATATAACGTTATACGATATTACGTATTAGTATATTACGTTATACGATATTACGTATTAGTATATAACGTTACACGATATTACGTAATAGTATATATCGTTATAAGTCATTACGTATTAGTTTATAACGTTCTACGTTAGTACGTAATAGTATATAGCGTTATACGTTATTACGTAATAATATATAACGTTATACGTCATCAGGTAATACTATATTACGTTACGCGTTATTACGTAATTGTATATAACGTTATACGTTATCAGGTAATACTATATAACGTTACACGTTAGTACGTAATAGTATATAACGTTATACGTCATTACGTATTTGTATATAACGTTATACGTTGTTACGTATTAGTATATAACGTTATACGTCATTACGTACTAGTATACAACGTTATACGTTAGTACGTAATAGTATATAACGTTATACGTTAGTACGTAACAGTATATAACGTTATACGTTAGTACGTAATAGCATATAACGTTATACGTTATTGCGTAATAGGATATAACGTTATACGTTAGTACGTAATAGTATATAACGTTATACGTCATCAGGTAATACTATATAACATTACACGTTAGTGCGTAATAGAATATAACGTTATACGTTAGTACGTAATAGGATATAACGTTATACGTTATAAGGTAATACTCAATAACGTTATACGTCATTACGTAATGGTATAACGTTATACGTCATTACGTAATAGTATATAACGTTATACGTTATTACGTATTAGTATATAACGTTACACGTTATTACGTAATAGTATATAACGTTATACGTCATTACGTATTAATTTATAACATTACACGTTAGTGCGTAATAGAATATAACGTTATACGTTAGTACGTAATAGGATATAACGTTATACGTTATAAGGTAATACTCAATAACGTTATACGTCATTACGTAATGGTATAACGTTATACGTCATTACGTAATAGTATATAACGTTATGCGTTATTACGTAATAGTATATAACGTTACACGATATTACGTAATAGTATATATCGTTATAATTCATTACGTATTAGTTTATAACGTTCTACGTTAGTACGTAATAGTATATAGCGTTATACGTTATTACGTAATAATATATAACGTTATACGTCATCAGGTAATACTATATTACGTTACGCGTTATTACGTAATTGTATATAACGTTATACGTTATCAGGTAATACTATATAACGTTACACGTTAGTACGTAATAGTATATAACGTTATACGTCATTACGTATTTGTATATAACGTTATACGTTGTTACGTATTAGTATATAACGTTATACGTCATTACGTACTAGTATATAACGTTATACGTTAGTACGTAATAGTATGTAACGTTATACGTTAGTACGTAACAGTATACAACGTTATACGTTAGTACGTAATAGCATATAACGTTATACGTTATTACGTAATAGGATATAACGTTATACGTTAGTACGTAATAGTATATAACGTTATACGTCATCAGGTAATACTATATAACATTACACGTTAGTGCGTAATAGAATATAACGTTATACGTTAGTACGTAATAGTATATAACGTTATACGTCATTACGTATTTGTATATAACGTTATACGTTGTTACGTATTAGTATATAACGTTATACGTCATTACGTACTAGTATATAACGTTATACGTTAGTACGTAATAGTATGTAACGTTATACGTTAGTACGTAACAGTATACAACGTTATACGTTAGTACGTAATAGCATATAACGTTATACGTTATTACGTAATAGGATATAACGTTATACGTTAGTACGTAATAGTATATAACGTTATACGTCATCAGGTAATACTATATAACATTACACGTTAGTGCGTAATAGAATATAACGTTATACGTTAGTACGTAATAGGATATAACGTTATACGCTATAAGGTAATACTCAATAACGTTATACGTCATTACGTAATGGTATAATGTTATACGTCATTACGTAATAGTATATAACGTTATGCGTTATTACGTAATAGTATATAACGTTATACGTTATTACGTATTAGTATATAACGTTACACGTTATTACGTAATAGTATATAACGTTATACGTCATTACGTATTAATTTATAACGTTACACGTTAGTACATAATAGTATATAACGTTATACGTTAGTACGTAATAGGATCTGACGTTATGCGTCATTACGTAATACTATATAACGTTACACGTTAGTACGTAATAGTATATAGCCTTATACGTCATTACGTAATAGTATATAACGTTACACGTTAGCACGTAATAGTATATAACGTTATACGTTATTACGTATTAGTATATAACGTTATACGTCATTACGTACTAGTATATAACGTTATACGTTAGTACGTAATAGAATATAATGTTATACGTTAGTACGTAATAGGATATAACGTTATACGTTATAAGGTAATACTCAATAACGTTATACGTCATTACATAATGATATAACGTTATACGTCATTACGTAATAGTATATAACGTTATGCGTTATTACGTAATAGTATATAACGTTATACGTTATTTCGTATTAGTATATAACGTTACACGTTATTACGTAATAGTATATAACGTTATACGTCATTACGTATTAGTTTATAACGTTACACGTTAGTACGTAATAGTATATAACGTTATACGACATCAGGTAATACTATATAACGTTATACGTTAGTACGTAATAGTGTATAACGATATACGTTATTACGTATTAGTACATAACGTTATACGTTGTTACGTATTAGTATATAACGTTATACGTCATTACGTACTAGTATATAACGATATACGTTATTACGTATTAGTACATAACGTTATACGTTGTTACGTATTAGTATATAACGTTATACGTCATTACGTTCTAGTATATAACGTTATACGTTAGTACGTAATAGTATATAACGTTATACGTTAGTACGTAATAGTATATAACGTTATACGTTAGTACGTAATAGTATATAACGTTATACGTTATTACGTAATAGGATATAACGTTATACGTTAGTACGTAATAGTACATAACGTTATACGTCATCAGGTAATACTATATAACGTTATACGTCATTACATAATAGTATATAACGTTATACGACATTACGTAATAGTATATAACGTTATACGTTATTACGTAATAGTATATAACGTTTTACGTTATTACGTATTAGTATATAACGTTACACGTTATTACGTAATAGTATATATCGTTATACGTCATTACGTATTTGTATATAACGTTATACGTTGTTACGTATTTGTATATAACGTTATACGTTGTTACGTATTAGTATATATCGTTATACGTCATTACGTACTAGTATATAATGTTATACGTTAGTACGTAATAGTATATAACGTTATACGTCATCAGGTAATACTATACAACGTTACACGTTAGTACGTAATACTATATAACGTTATACGTCATTACGTACTAGTATATAACGTTACACGTTATTACGTAATAGTATATAACGTTATACGTCATTACGTAATAGTATACAACGTTATGCGTTATTACGTAATAGTATATAACGTTATACGTTATTACGTATTAGTATATAACCTTACACGTTAATTACGTAATAGTATATAACGTTATACGTCATTACGTATTAATTTATAACGTTACACGTTAGTACGTAATAGTATATAACGTTATACGTTATTACGTAATAGTATATAACGTTTTACGTTATTACGTATTAGTATATAACGTTACAGGTTATTACGTAATAGTATATAACGTTATACGTCATTACGTATTAGTTTATAACGTTACACGTTAGTACGTAATAGTATATAACGTTATACGTTAGTACGTAATAGGATATGACGTTATACGTCATTACGTACTAGTATATAACGTTATACGTCATTACGTATTAGTTTATAACGTTACACGTTAGTACGTAATAGTATATAACGTTATACGTTAGTACGTAATAGGATATGACGTTATACGTCATTACGTACTAGTATATAACGTTATACGTTAGTACGTCATAGTATATAAGGTTATACGTTAGTACGTAATAGTATATAACGTTATACGTTAGTGCGTAATAGTATATAACGTTATACGTTAGTACGTAATAGTATATAACGTTATACGTTAGTACGTAATAGTATATAACGTTATACGTTATTACGTAATAGTATATAACGTTTTACGTTATTACGTATTAGTATATAACGTTACACGTTATTACGTAATAGTATATATCGTTATACGTCATTACGTATTTGTATATAACGTTATACGTTGTTACGTAATAATATATAACGTTATACGTCATCAGGTAATACTATATTGCGTTACACGTTATTACGTAATATTATATAACGTTATACGTTGTTACGTAATAGTATATAACGTTTTACGATATTACGTCTTAGTATATAACGTTACACGTTACTTCGTAATAGTATATAACGTTATACGTCATTACGTACTGGTATATAACGTTATACGTTTGCACGTAATAGTATATAACGTTATACGTCATCAGGTAATACTATATAACGTTACACGTTAGTACGTAATAGTATATAACGTTATACGTTAGTACGTAATAGTATATAACGTTATACGTCATTACGTACTAGTATATAACGATATACGTTATTACGTATTAGTACATAACGTTATACGTTGTTACGTATTAGTATATAACGTTATACGTCATTACGTTCTAGTATATAACGTTATACGTTAGTAGGTAATAGTAAATAACGTAATACGACAGAACGTGATAGTATATAACGTTATACGTTGTTACGTAATAGTATATAACGTTATACGTTATTACGTAATAGGATATAACGTTATACGTTAGTACGTAATAGTACATAACGTTATACGTCATCAGGTAATACTATATAACGTTATACGTCATTACATAATAGTATATAACGTTATACGACATTACGTAATAGTATATAACGTTATACGTTATTACGTAATAGTATATAACGTTTTACGTTATTACGTATTAGTATATAACGTTACACGTTATTACGTAATAGTATATATCGTTATACGTCATTACGTATTTGTATATAACGTTATACGTTGTTACGTATTTGTATATAACGTTATACGTTGTTACGTATTAGTATATATCGTTATACGTCATTACGTACTAGTATATAATGTTATACGTTAGTACGTAATAGTATATAACGTTATACGTCATCAGGTAATACTATACAACGTTACACGTTAGTACGTAATACTATATAACGTTATACGTCATTACGTACTAGTATATAACGTTACACGTTATTACGTAATAGTATATAACGTTATACGTCATTACGTAATAGTATACAACGTTATGCGTTATTACGTAATAGTATATAACGTTATACGTTATTACGTATTAGTATATAACCTTACACGTTAATTACGTAATAGTATATAACGTTATACGTCATTACGTATTAATTTATAACGTTACACGTTAGTACGTAATAGTATATAACGTTATACGTTATTACGTAATAGTATATAACGTTTTACGTTATTACGTATTAGTATATAACGTTACAGGTTATTACGTAATAGTATATAACGTTATACGTCATTACGTATTAGTTTATAACGTTACACGTTAGTACGTAATAGTATATAACGTTATACGTTAGTACGTAATAGGATATGACGTTATACGTCATTACGTACTAGTATATAACGTTATACGTCATTACGTATTAGTTTATAACGTTACACGTTAGTACGTAATAGTATATAACGTTATACGTTAGTACGTAATAGGATATGACGTTATACGTCATTACGTACTAGTATATAACGTTATACGTTAGTACGTCATAGTATATAAGGTTATACGTTAGTACGTAATAGTATATAACGTTATACGTTAGTGCGTAATAGTATATAACGTTATACGTCATCAGGTAATACTATATTACGTTACACGTTATTACGTAATAGTATATAACGTTATACGAAATCAGGTAATACTATATAACGTTATACGTCATTACATAATTGTATATAACGTTATACGTCATTACGTGATAGTATATAACGTTATACGTTAGTACGTAATAGTATATAACGTTATACGTTAGTACGTAATAGTATATAACGTTATACGTTATTACGTAATAGGATATAACGTTATACGTTAGTACGTAATAGTACATAACGTTATACGTCATCAGGTAATACTATATAACGTTATACGTCATTACATAATAGTATATAACGTTATACGACATTACGTAATAGTATATAACGTTATACGTTATTACGTAATAGTATATAACGTTTTACGTTATTACGTATTAGTATATAACGTTACACGTTATTACGTAATAGTATATATCGTTATACGTCATTACGTATTTGTATATAACGTTATACGTTGTTACGTATTTGTATATAACGTTATACGTTGTTACGTATTAGTATATATCGTTATACGTCATTACGTACTAGTATATAATGTTATACGTTAGTACGTAATAGTATATAACGTTATACGTCATCAGGTAATACTATACAACGTTACACGTTAGTACGTAATACTATATAACGTTATACGTCATTACGTACTAGTATATAACGTTACACGTTATTACGTAATAGTATATAACGTTATACGTCATTACGTAATAGTATACAACGTTATGCGTTATTACGTAATAGTATATAACGTTATACGTTATTACGTATTAGTATATAACCTTACACGTTAATTACGTAATAGTATATAACGTTATACGTCATTACGTATTAATTTATAACGTTACACGTTAGTACGTAATAGTATATAACGTTATACGTTATTACGTAATAGTATATAACGTTTTACGTTATTACGTATTAGTATATAACGTTACAGGTTATTACGTAATAGTATATAACGTTATACGTCATTACGTATTAGTTTATAACGTTACACGTTAGTACGTAATAGTATATAACGTTATACGTTAGTACGTAATAGGATATGACGTTATACGTCATTACGTACTAGTATATAACGTTATACGTCATTACGTATTAGTTTATAACGTTACACGTTAGTACGTAATAGTATATAACGTTATACGTTAGTACGTAATAGGATATGACGTTATACGTCATTACGTACTAGTATATAACGTTATACGTTAGTACGTCATAGTATATAAGGTTATACGTTAGTACGTAATAGTATATAACGTTATACGTTAGTACGTAATAGTATATAACGTTATACGTTATTACGTAATAGTATATAACGTTTTACGTTATTACGTATTAGTATATAACGTTACACGTTATTACGTAATAGTATATATCGTTATACGTCATTACGTATTTGTATATAACGTTATACGTTGTTACGTAATAATATATAACGTTATACGTCATCAGGTAATACTATATTGCGTTACACGTTATTACGTAATATTATATAACGTTATACGTTGTTACGTAATAGTATATAACGTTTTACGATATTACGTCTTAGTATATAACGTTACACGTTACTTCGTAATAGTATATAACGTTATACGTCATTACGTACTGGTATATAACGTTATACGTTTGCACGTAATAGTATATAACGTTATACGTCATCAGGTAATACTATATAACGTTACACGTTAGTACGTAATAGTATATAACGTTATACGTTAGTACGTAATAGTATATAACGTTATACGTCATTACGTACTAGTATATAACGATATACGTTATTACGTATTAGTACATAACGTTATACGTTGTTACGTATTAGTATATAACGTTATACGTCATTACGTTCTAGTATATAACGTTATACGTTAGTACGTAATAGTATATAACGTTATACGTTAGTACGTAATAGTATATAACGTTATACGTTAGTACGTAATAGTATATAACGTTATACGTTATTACGTAATAGGATATAACGTTATACGTTAGTACGTAATAGTACATAACGTTATACGTCATCAGGTAATACTATATAACGTTATACGTCATTACATAATAGTATATAACGTTATACGACATTACGTAATAGTATATAACGTTATACGTTATTACGTAATAGTATATAACGTTTTACGTTATTACGTATTAGTATATAACGTTACACGTTATTACGTAATAGTATATATCGTTATACGTCATTACGTATTTGTATATAACGTTATACGTTGTTACGTATTTGTATATAACGTTATACGTTGTTACGTATTAGTATATATCGTTATACGTCATTACGTACTAGTATATAATGTTATACGTTAGTACGTAATAGTATATAACGTTATACGTCATCAGGTAATACTATACAACGTTACACGTTAGTACGTAATACTATATAACGTTATACGTCATTACGTACTAGTATATAACGTTACACGTTATTACGTAATAGTATATAACGTTATACGTCATTACGTAATAGTATACAACGTTATGCGTTATTACGTAATAGTATATAACGTTATACGTTATTACGTATTAGTATATAACCTTACACGTTAATTACGTAATAGTATATAACGTTATACGTCATTACGTATTAATTTATAACGTTACACGTTAGTACGTAATAGTATATAACGTTATACGTTATTACGTAATAGTATATAACGTTTTACGTTATTACGTATTAGTATATAACGTTACAGGTTATTACGTAATAGTATATAACGTTATACGTCATTACGTATTAGTTTATAACGTTACACGTTAGTACGTAATAGTATATAACGTTATACGTTAGTACGTAATAGGATATGACGTTATACGTCATTACGTACTAGTATATAACGTTATACGTCATTACGTATTAGTTTATAACGTTACACGTTAGTACGTAATAGTATATAACGTTATACGTTAGTACGTAATAGGATATGACGTTATACGTCATTACGTACTAGTATATAACGTTATACGTTAGTACGTCATAGTATATAAGGTTATACGTTAGTACGTAATAGTATATAACGTTATACGTTAGTGCGTAATAGTATATAACGTTATACGTCATCAGGTAATACTATATTACGTTACACGTTATTACGTAATAGTATATAACGTTATACGAAATCAGGTAATACTATATAACGTTATACGTCATTACATAATTGTATATAACGTTATACGTCATTACGTGATAGTATATAACGTTATACGTTATTACGCAATAGTATATAACGTTTTACGTTATTACGTATTAGTATATAACGTTACACGTTATTACGTAATAGTATATAACGTTATACGTCATTACGTATTAGTTTATAACGTTACACGTAAGTACGTAATAGTATATAACGTTATACGTTAGTACGTAATAGGATATGACGTTATACGTCATTACGTACTAGTATATAACGTTATACGTTAGTACGTAATAGTATATAACGTTATACGTTAGTACGTAATAGTATATAACGTTATACGTTAGTACGTAATAGTATATAACGTTATACGTTATTACGTATTAGTATATAACGTTACACGTTATTACGTAATAGTATATAACGTTATACGTCATTACGTATTAGTTTATAACGTTACACGTTAGTACGTAATAGTATATAGCGTTATACGTTATTACGTAATAATATATAACGTTATACGTCATCAGGTAATACTATATTGCGTTACACGTTATTACGTAATAGTATATAACGTTATACGTTGTTACGTAATAGTATATAACGTTTTACGTTATTACGTCTTAGTATATAACGTTACACGTTACTTCGTAATAGTATATAACGTTGTACGTCATTACGTACTGGTATATAACGTTATACGTTTGCACGTAATAGTATATAACGTTATACGTCATCAGCTAACACTATATAACGTTACACGTTAGTACGTAATAGAATATAACGTTATACGTTAGTACGTAATAGGATATAACGTTATGCGTTATAAGTTAATACTCAATACCGTTATACGTCATTACATAATAGTATAACGTTATACGTCATTACGTAATAGTATATAACGTTATGCGTTATTACGTAATAGTATATAACGTTATACGTTATTACGTATTAGTATATAACGTTACACGTTATTACGTAATAGTATATAACGTTATACGTCATTACGTATTAGTTTCTAACGTTACACGTTAGTACGTAATAGTATATAGCATTATACGTTATTACGTAATAATATATAACGTTATACGTCATCAGGTAATACTATATTGCGTTACACGTTACTACGTAATAGTATATAACGTTATACGTTGATACGTAATAGTATATAACGTTTTACGTTATTACTTCTTAGTATATAACGTTACACGTTACTTCGTAATAGTATATAACGTTATACGTCATTACGTACTGGTATATAACGTTATACGTTTGCACGTAATAGTATATAACGTTATACGTCATCAGGTAATACTATATAACGTTACACGTTAGTACGTAATAGAATATAACGTTATACGTTAGTACGTAATAGTATATAACGTTACACGTTACTTCGTAATAGTATATAACGTTATACGTCATTACGTACTGGTATATAACGTTATACGTTTGCACGTAATAGTATATAACGTTATACGTCATCAGGTAATACTATATAACGTTACACGTTAGTACGTAATAGAATATAACGTTATACGTCATTACGTAATAGTATATAACGTTATGCGTTATTACGTAATAGTATATAACGTTATACGTTATTACGTATTAGTATATAACGTTACACGTTATTACGTAATAGTATATAACGTTATACGTCATTACGTATTAGTTTCTAACGTTACACGTTATTACGTAATAGTATATATCGTTATACGTCATTACGTATTTGTATATAACGTTATACGTTGTTACGTATTTGTATATAACGTTATACGTTGTTACGTATTAGTATATATCGTTATACGTCATCAGGTAATACTATATAAAGTTACACGTTAGTACGTAATAGTATATAGCGTTATACGTCATTACGTAATAGTATATAACGTTACACGTTAGCACGTAATATTATATAACGTTATACGGCATCAGGTAATACTATATAACGTTAGACGTTAGTACGTAATAGTATATAGCGTTATACGTCATTACGTAATAGTATATAACGTTACACGTTAGCACGTAATAGTATATAACGTTATACGGCATCAGGTAATACTATATAACGTTACACGTTAGTACGTAATAGTATATAACGTTATACGTTATTACGTATTAGTATATAACGTTACACGTTATTACGTAATAGTATATATCGTTATAAGTCATTACGTATTAGTTTATAACGTTCTACGATTGTATGTAATAGTATATAGCGTTATACGTTATTACGTAATAATATATAACGTTATACGTCATCAGGTAATACTATATTGCGTTACACGTTATTACGTAATAGTATATAACGTTATACGTCATCAGGTAATACTATATTACGTTACACGTTATTACGTAATAGTATATAACGTTATCCGAAATCAGGTAATACTATATAACGTTACACGTTAGTACGTAATAGAAGATAACGTTATACGTTAGTACGTGATAGGATATAACGTTATACGTTATAAGGTAATACTCAATAACGTTATACGTCATTACATAATGGTATATAACGTTATACGTCATTACGTAATAGTACATAACGCTATACGTTATTACGTAATAGTATATAACGTTTTACGTTATTACGTATTAGTATATAACTTTACACGTTATTACGTAATAGTATATAACGTTATACGTCATTACGTATTTCTATATAACGTTATACGTTGTTACGTATTAGTATATAACGTTATACGTCATTACGTACTAGTATATAACGTTATACGTTAGTACGTAACAGTATATAACGTTATACGTTAGTACGTAATAGCATATAACGTTAAAAGTTATTACGTAATAGGATATAATGTTATACGTTAGTACGTAATAGTACTTAACGTTATACGTCATCAGGTAATACTATATAACGTTACACGTTAGTACGTAATAGAATATAACGTTATACGTTAGTACGTAATAGGATATGACGTTATACGTCATTACGTAATACTATATAACGTTACACGTTAGTACGTAATAGTATATACCGTTATACGTCATTACGTAATAGTATATAACGCTACACGTTATTACGTAATAGTATATAACGTTATACGTCATTACGTATTAGTTTATAACGTTATACGTTAGTACGTAATAGTATATAACATTATACGTTAGTACGTAATAGTATATAGCGCTATACGTTAGTACGTATTAGTTTATAACGTTATACGTTAGTACGTAATAGTATATAACGTTATACGTTATAAGGTAATACTCAATAACGTTATACGTCATTACATAATATTATATAACGTTATACGTCATTACGTATTAGTATATAACGTTATACTTTAGTACGTAATAGTATATAACATTATACGTTAGTACGTAATAGTATATAACGCTATACGTTAGTACGTATTAGTTTATAACGTTATACGTTAGTACGTAATAGTATATAACGTTATACGTCAATACGTATTAGTTTATAACGTTATACGTTAGTACGTAATAGTATATAGCGTTATACGTCATTGCGTAATAGTATATAACGTTATACGTCATTGCGTAATAGTATATAACGTTATACGTTAGTACGTAATAGTATGTAACGTTATACGTCATCAGGTAATACTATATACGTTACACGTTATTACGTAATAGTATATAACGTTATACGTCATCAGGTAATACTATATAACGTTACACGTTAGTACGTAATAGTTTATAACGTTATACGTTAGTACGTAATAGTATATAGCGTTATACGTTATTACGTAATAATATATAACGTTATACGACATCAGGTAATACTATATAACGTTACACGTTAGTACGTAATAGTGTATAACGATATACGTTATTACGTATTTGTATATAACGTTATACGTTGTTACGTATTAGTATATAACGTTATACGTCATTACGTACTAGTATATAACGTTATACGTTAGTACGTAATAGTATATAACGTTATACGTTAGTACGTAATAGTATATAACGTTATACGTTAGTACGTAATAGTATATAACGTTATACGTTAGTACGTAATAGGATATGACGTTATACGTCATTACGTAATACTATATAACGTTATACGTCATTACATAATAGTATATAACGTTATACGTCATTACGTGATAGTATATAACGTTATACGTTGTTACGTAATAGTATATAACGTTATACGTCATTACGTACTAGTATATAACGTTATACGTCATTACGTGATAGTATATAACGTTATACGTTATTACGTAATATTATATAACGTTTTACGTTATTACGTATTAGTATATAACGTTACACGTTATTACGTAATAGTATATAACGTTATACGTCATTACGTATTAGTTTATAACGTTACACGTTATTACGTAATAGTATATAACGTTATACGTCATTACGTATTAGTTTATAACGTTACACGTTAGTACGTAATAGTATATAGCGTTATACGTTATTACGTAATAATATATAACGTTATACGTCATCAGCTAATACTATATTGCGTTACACGTTATTACGTAATATTATATAACGTTATACGTCATCAGGTAATACTATATAAAGTTACACGTTAGTACGTAATAGTATATAGCGTTATACGTCATTACGTAATAGTATATAACGTTACACGTTAGCAAGTAATATTATATAACGTTATACGGCATCAGGTAATACTATATAACGTTACACGTTAGTACGTAATAGTATATAACGTTATACGTTAGTACGTAATAGTACATAACGTTATACGTTAGTACGTAATAGTATATAACGTTATACGACATCAGGTAATACTATATAACGTTATACGACATCAGGTAATACTATATAACGTTATACGTTAGTACGTAATAGTGTATAACGATATACGTTATTACGTATTAGTACATAACGTTATACGTTGTTACGTATTAGTATATAACGTTACACGTTAGTACTTAATAGTATATAACGTTATACGTTATTACGTATTAGTATATAACGTTACACGTTATTACGTAATAGTATATATCGTTATAAGTCATTACGTATTAGTTTATAACGTTCTACGATTGTATGTAATAGTATATAGCGTTATACGTTATTACGTAATAATATATAACGTTATACGTCATCAGGTAATACTATATTGCGTTACACGTTATTACGTAATAGTATATAACGTTATACGTCATCAGGTAATACTATATAACGTTACACGTTAGTACGTAATAGTATATAACGTTATACGTTAGTACGTAATAGTATATAACGTTATACGATATTACGTATTAGTATATAACGTTATACGATATTACGTATTAGTATATAACGTTATACGTTGGCACGTAATAGTATATAACAATATACGTTAGTACGTATTAGTTTATAACGTTATACTTTAGCACGTAATAGTATATAACGTTATACGCCATCAGGTTATACTATATTACGTTACACGTTATTACGTAATAGTATATAACGTTATCCGAAATCAGGTAATACTATATAACGTTACACGTTAGTACGTAATAGAAGATAACGTTATACGTTAGTACGTAATAGGATATAACGTTATACGTTATAAGGTAATACTCAATAACGTTATACGTCATTACATAATGGTATATAACGTTATACGTCATTACGTAATAGTACATAACGTTATACGTTATTACGTAATAGTATATAACGTTTTACGTTATTACGTATTAGTATATAACTTTACACGTTATTACGTAATAGTATATAACGTTATACGTCATTACGTATTTCTATATAACGTTATACGTTGTTACGTATTAGTATATAACGTTATACGTCATTACGTACTAGTATATAACGTTATACGTTAGTACGTAACATTATATAACGTTATACGTTAGTACGTAATAGCATATAACGTTAAAAGTTATTACGTAATAGGATATAACGTTATACGTTAGTACGTAATAGGATATAACGTTATACGTTATAAGGTAATACTCAATAACGTTATACGTCATTACATAATAGTATAACGTTATACGTCATTACGTAATAGTATATAGCGTTATACGTCATTACGTAATAGTATATAACGTTACACGTTAGCACGTAATAGTATATAACGTTATACGGCATCAGGTAATACTATATAACGTTACACGTTAGTACGTAATAGTATATAACGTTATACGTTAGTACGTAATAGTACATAACGTTATACGTTAGTACGTAATAGTATATAACGTTATACGACATCAGGTAATACTATATAACGTTATACGTTAGTACGTAATAGTGTATAACGATATACGTTATTACGTATTAGTACATAACGTTATACGTTGTTACGTATTAGTATATAACGTTACACGTTAGTACTTAATAGTATATAACGTTATACGTTATTACGTATTAGTATATAACGTTACACGTTATTACGTAATAGTATATATCGTTATAAGTCATTACGTATTAGTTTATAACGTTCTACGATTGTATGTAATAGTATATAGCGTTATACGTTATTACGTAATAATATATAACGTTATACGTCATCAGGTAATACTATATTGCGTTACACGTTATTACGTAATAGTATATAACGTTATACGTCATCAGGTAATACTATATAACGTTACACGTTAGTACGTAATAGTATATAACGTTATACGTTAGTACGTAATAGTATATAACGTTATACGATATTACGTATTAGTATATAACGTTATACGATATTACGTATTAGTATATAACGTTATACGTTGGCACGTAATAGTATATAACAATATACGTTAGTACGTATTAGTTTATAACGTTATACTTTAGCACGTAATAGTATATAACGTTATACGCCATCAGGTTATACTATATTACGTTACACGTTATTACGTAATAGTATATAACGTTATCCGAAATCAGGTAATACTATATAACGTTACACGTTAGTACGTAATAGAAGATAACGTTATACGTTAGTACGTAATAGTATATAACGTTATACGGCATCAGGTAATACTATATAACGTTACACGTTAGTACGTAATAGTATATAACGTTATACGTTAGTACGTAATAGTACATAACGTTATACGTTATTACGTAACAGTATATAACGTTTTACGTTATTACGTATTAGTATATAACTTTACACGTTATTACGTAATAGTATATAACGTTATACGTCATTACGTATTTCTATATAACGTTATACGTTGTTACGTATTAGTATATAACGTTATACGTCATTACGTACTAGTATATAACGTTATACGTTAGTACGTAACATTATATAACGTTATACGTTAGTACGTAATAGCATATAACGTTAAAAGTTATTACGTAATAGGATATAACGTTATACGTTAGTACGTAATAGGATATAACGTTATACGTTATAAGGTAATACTCAATAACGTTATACGTCATTACATAATAGTATAACGTTATACGTCATTACGTAATAGTATATAGCGTTATACGTCATTACGTAATAGTATATAACGTTACACGTTAGCACGTAATAGTATATAACGTTATACGGCATCAGGTAATACTATATAACGTTACACGTTAGTACGTAATAGTATATAACGTTATACGTTAGTACGTAATAGTACATAACGTTATACGTTAGTACGTAATAGTATATAACGTTATACGACATCAGGTAATACTATATAACGTTATACGTTAGTACGTAATAGTGTATAACGATATACGTTATTACGTATTAGTACATAACGTTATACGTTGTTACGTATTAGTATATAACGTTACACGTTAGTACTTAATAGTATATAACGTTATACGTTATTACGTATTAGTATATAACGTTACACGTTATTACGTAATAGTATATATCGTTATAAGTCATTACGTATTAGTTTATAACGTTCTACGATTGTATGTAATAGTATATAGCGTTATACGTTATTACGTAATAATATATAACGTTATACGTCATCAGGTAATACTATATTGCGTTACACGTTATTACGTAATAGTATATAACGTTATACGTCATCAGGTAATACTATATAACGTTACACGTTAGTACGTAATAGTATATAACGTTATACGTTAGTACGTAATAGTATATAACGTTATACGATATTACGTATTAGTATATAACGTTATACGATATTACGTATTAGTATATAACGTTATACGTTGGCACGTAATAGTATATAACAATATACGTTAGTACGTATTAGTTTATAACGTTATACTTTAGCACGTAATAGTATATAACGTTATACGCCATCAGGTTATACTATATTACGTTACACGTTATTACGTAATAGTATATAACGTTATCCGAAATCAGGTAATACTATATAACGTTACACGTTAGTACGTAATAGAAGATAACGTTATACGTTAGTACGTAATAGGATATAACGTTATACGTTATAAGGTAATACTCAATAACGTTATACGTCATTACATAATGGTATATAACGTTATACGTCATTACGTAATAGTACATAACGTTATACGTTATTACGTAATAGTATATAACGTTTTACGTTATTACGTATTAGTATATAACTTTACACGTTATTACGTAATAGTATATAACGTTATACGTCATTACGTATTTCTATATAACGTTATACGTTGTTACGTATTAGTATATAACGTTATACGTCATTACGTACTAGTATATAACGTTATACGTTAGTACGTAACATTATATAACGTTATACGTTAGTACGTAATAGCATATAACGTTAAAAGTTATTACGTAATAGGATATAACGTTATACGTTAGTACGTAATAGGATATAACGTTATACGTTATAAGGTAATACTCAATAACGTTATACGTCATTACATAATAGTATAACGTTATACGTCATTACGTAATAGTATATAGCGTTATACGTCATTACGTAATAGTATATAACGTTACACGTTAGCACGTAATAGTATATAACGTTATACGGCATCAGGTAATACTATATAACGTTACACGTTAGTACGTAATAGTATATAACGTTATACGTTAGTACGTAATAGTACATAACGTTATACGTTAGTACGTAATAGTATATAACGTTATACGACATCAGGTAATACTATATAACGTTATACGTTAGTACGTAATAGTGTATAACGATATACGTTAGTACGTAATAGTACATAACGTTATACGTTGTTACGTATTAGTATATAACGTTACACGTTAGTACGTAATAGTATATAACGTTATACGTTATTACGTATTAGTATATAACGTTACACGTTATTACGTAATAGTATATATCGTTATAAGTCATTACGTATTAGTTTATAACGTTCTACGATTGTATGTAATAGTATATAGCGTTATACGTTATTACGTAATAATATATAACGTTATACGTCATCAGGTAATACTATATAGCGTTACACGTTATTACGTAATAGTATATAACGTTATACGTCATCAGGTAATACTATATAACGTTACACGTTAGTACGTAATAGTATATAACGTTACACGTTAGTACGTAATAGTATATAACGTTATACGTTATTACGTATTAGTATATAACGTTACACGTTATTACGTAATAGTATATATCGTTATAAGTCATTTCGTATTAGTTTATAACGTTCTACGATTGTATGTAATAGTATATAGCGTTATACGTTATTACGTAATAATATATAACGTTATACGTCATCAGGTAATACTATATTGCGTTACACGTTATTACGTAATAGTATATAACGTTATACGTCATCAGGTAATACTATATTACGTTACACGTTATTACGTAATAGTATATAACGTTATCCGAAATCAGGTAATACTATATAACGTTACACGTTAGTACGTAATAGAAGATAACGTTATACGTTAGTACGTAATAGGATATAACGTTATACGTTATAAGGTAATACTCAATAACGTTATACGTCATTACATAATGGTATATAACGTTATACGTCATTACGTAATAGTACATAACGTTATACGTTATTACGTAATAGGATATGACGTTATACGTCATTACGTAATACTATATAACTTTACACGTTAGTACGTAATAGTATATAACATTATACGTTAGTACGTAATAGTATATAGCGCTATACGTTAGTACGTATTAGTTTATAACGTTATACGTTAGTACGTAATAGTATATAACGTTATACGTTATAAGGTAATACTCAATAACGTTATACGTCATTACATAATATTATATAACGTTATACGTCATTACGTATTAGTATATAACGTTATACTTTAGTACGTAATAGTATATAACATTATACGTTAGTACGTAATAGTATATAACGCTATACGTTAGTACGTATTAGTTTATAACGTTATACGTTAGTACGTAATAGTATATAACGTTATACGTCATTGCGTAATAGTATATAACGTTATACGTTAGTACGTAATTGTATGTAACGTTATACGTCATCAGGTAATACTATATAACGTTATACGTCATTACCTAATAGTATATAACGTTATACGTCATTACGTGATAGTATATAACGTTATACGTTATTACGTAATATTATATAACGTTATACGTTATTACGTAATAGTATATAACCTTACACGTTATTACGTAATAGTATATAACGTTATACGTCATTACGTATTAGTTTATAACGTTACACGTTAGTACGTAATAGTATATAACGTTATACGTTATTACGTAATAGGATATAACGTTATACGTTATTACGTAATTGTATATAACGTTTTACGTTATTACGTATTAGTATATAACGTTACAAGTTAATTACGTAATAGTATATAACGTTATACGTCATTACGTATTAATTTATAACGTTACACGTTAGTACGTAATAGTATATAACGTTATACGTTATTACGTAATAGTATATAACGTTTTACGTTATTACGTATTAGTATATAACGTTACACGTTATTACGTAATAGTATATAACGTTATACGTCATTACGTATTAGTTTATCACGTTACACGTTAGTACGTAATAGTATATAACGTTATACGTTAGTACGTAATAGGAGATGACGTTATACGTTATTACGTACTAGTATATAACGTTATACGTCATTACGTATTAGTTTATAACGTTACACGTTAGTACGTAATAGTATATAACGTTATACGTTAGTACGTAATAGGATATGACGTTATACGTCATTACGTACTATTATATACCGTTATACGTTAGTACGTCATAGTATATAAGGTTATACGTTAGTACGTAATAGTATATAACGTTATACGTTAGTACGTAATAGTATATAACGTTATACGTCATCAGGTAATACTATATTACGTTACACGTTATTACGTAATAGTATATAACGTTATACGAAATCAGGTAATACTATATAACGTTATACGTCATTACCTAATAGTATATAACGTTATACGTCATTACGTGATAGTATATAGCGTTATACGTTATTACGTAATATTATATAACGTTTTACGTTATTACGTATTAGTATATAACGTTACACGTTATTACGTAATAGTATATAACGTTATACGTCATTACGTATTAGTTTATAACGTTACACGTTAGTACGTAATAGTATATAACGTTATACGTTAGTACGTAATAGGATATGACGTTATACGTCATTACGTAATACTATATAACGTTATACGTCATTACATAAAAGTATATAACGTTATACGTCATTACGTGATAGTATATAACGTTATACGTTGTTACGTAATAGTATATAACGTTATACGTCATTACGTACTAGTATATAACGTCACACGTTATTACGTAATAGTATATAACGTTATACGTCATTACGTAATAGCATATAACGTTATGCGTTATTACGTAATAGTATATAACGTTATACGTTATTACGTATTAGTATATAACCTTACACGTTATTACGTAATAGTATATAACGTTATACGTCATTACGTATTAGTTTATAACGTTACACGTTAGTACGTAATAGTATATAACGTTATACGTCATTACGTATTAATTTATAACGTTACACGTTAGTACGTAATTGTATATAGCGTTATACGTTATTACGTAATAATATATAACGTTATACGTCATCAGGTAATACTATATTGCGTTACACGTTATTACGTAATAGTATATAACGTTATACGTTGTTACGTAATAGTATATAACGTTTTACGTTATTACGTCTTAGTATATAACGTTACACGTTACTTCGTAATAGTATATAACGTTATACGTCATTACGTACTGGTATATAACGTTATACATTTGCACGTAATAGTATATAACGTTATACGTCATCAGGTAATACTATATAACGTTACACGTTAGTACGTAATAGTATATAACGTTATACGTCATCTGGTAATACTATATAACGTTACACGATAGTACGTAATAGAATATAACGTTATACGTTAGTACGTAATAGGATATAACGTTATACGTTATAAGGTAATACTCAATACCGTTATACGTCATTACATAATACTATAACGTTAAACGTCATTACGTAATAGTATATAACGTTATACGTCATTACATATTAGTTTCTAACGTTACACGTTAGTACGTAATAGTATATAACGTTATACGTTAGTACGTAATAGGAGATGACGTTATACGTTATTACGTACTAGTATATAACTTTACACGTTAGTACGTAATAGTATATAACATTATACGTTAGTACGTAATAGTATATAGCGCTATACGTTAGTACGTATTAGTTTATAACGTTATACGTTAGTACGTAATAGTATATAACGTTATACGTTATAAGGTAATACTCAATAACGTTATACGTCATTACATAATATTATATAACGTTATACGTCATTACGTATTAGTATATAACGTTATACTTTAGTACGTAATAGTATATAACATTATACGTTAGTACGTAATAGTATATAACGCTATACGTTAGTACGTATTAGTTTATAACGTTATACGTTAGTACGTAATAGTATATAACGTTATACGTCATTGCGTAATAGTATATAACGTTATACGTTAGTACGTAATAGTATGTAACGTTATACGTCATCAGGTAATACTATATAACGTTATACGTCATTACCTAATAGTATATAACGTTATACGTCATTACGTGATAGTATATAACGTTATACGTTATTACGTAATATTATATAACGTTATACGTTATTACGTAATAGTATATAACCTTACACGTTATTACGTAATAGTATATAACGTTATACGTCATTACGTATTAGTTTATAACGTTACACGTTAGTACGTAATAGTATATAACGTTATACGTTATTACGTAATAGGATATAACGTTATACGTTATTACGTAATTGTATATAACGTTTTACGTTATTACGTATTAGTATATAACGTTACAAGTTAATTACGTAATAGTATATAACGTTATACGTCATTACGTATTAATTTATAACGTTACACGTTAGTACGTAATAGTATATAACGTTATACGTTATTACGTAATAGTATATAACGTTTTACGTTATTACGTATTAGTATATAACGTTACACGTTATTACGTAATAGTATATAACGTTATACGTCATTACGTATTAGTTTATCACGTTACACGTTAGTACGTAATAGTATATAACGTTATACGTTAGTACGTAATAGGAGATGACGTTATACGTTATTACGTACTAGTATATAACGTTATACGTCATTACGTATTAGTTTATAACGTTACACGTTAGTACGTAATAGTATATAACGTTATACGTTAGTACGTAATAGGATATGACGTTATACGTCATTACGTACTATTATATACCGTTATACGTTAGTACGTCATAGTATATAAGGTTATACGTTAGTACGTAATAGTATATAACGTTATACGTTAGTACGTAATAGTATATAACGTTATACGTCATCAGGTAATACTATATTACGTTACACGTTATTACGTAATAGTATATAACGTTATACGAAATCAGGTAATACTATATAACGTTATACGTCATTACCTAATAGTATATAACGTTATACGTCATTACGTGATAGTATATAGCGTTATACGTTATTACGTAATATTATATAACGTTTTACGTTATTACGTATTAGTATATAACGTTACACGTTATTACGTAATAGTATATAACGTTATACGTCATTACGTATTAGTTTATAACGTTACACGTTAGTACGTAATAGTATATAACGTTATACGTTAGTACGTAATAGGATATGACGTTATACGTCATTACGTAATACTATATAACGTTATACGTCATTACATAAAAGTATATAACGTTATACGTCATTACGTGATAGTATATAACGTTATACGTTGTTACGTAATAGTATATAACGTTATACGTCATTACGTACTAGTATATAACGTCACACGTTATTACGTAATAGTATATAACGTTATACGTCATTACGTAATAGCATATAACGTTATGCGTTATTACGTAATAGTATATAACGTTATACGTTATTACGTATTAGTATATAACCTTACACGTTATTACGTAATAGTATATAACGTTATACGTCATTACGTATTAGTTTATAACGTTACACGTTAGTACGTAATAGTATATAACGTTATACGTCATTACGTATTAATTTATAACGTTACACGTTAGTACGTAATTGTATATAGCGTTATACGTTATTACGTAATAATATATAACGTTATACGTCATCAGGTAATACTATATTGCGTTACACGTTATTACGTAATAGTATATAACGTTATACGTTGTTACGTAATAGTATATAACGTTTTACGTTATTACGTCTTAGTATATAACGTTACACGTTACTTCGTAATAGTATATAACGTTATACGTCATTACGTACTGGTATATAACGTTATACATTTGCACGTAATAGTATATAACGTTATACGTCATCAGGTAATACTATATAACGTTACACGTTAGTACGTAATAGTATATAACGTTATACGTCATCTGGTAATACTATATAACGTTACACGTTAGTACGTAATAGAATATAACGTTATACGTTAGTACGTAATAGGATATAACGTTATACGTTATAAGGTAATACTCAATACCGTTATACGTCATTACATAATACTATAACGTTAAACGTCATTACGTAATAGTATATAACGTTATGCGTTATTACGTAATAGTATATAACGTTATACGTTATTACGTATTAGTATATAACGTTACACGTTATTACGTAATAGTATATAACGTTATACGTCATTACATATTAGTTTCTAACGTTACACGTTAGTACGTAATAGTATATAGCATTATACGTTATTACGTAATAATATATAACGTTATACGTCATCAGGTAATACTATATTGCGTTACTCGTTATTACGTGATAGTATATAACGTTATACGTCATCAGGTAATACTATATAACGCTACACGTTAGTTCGTAATAGTATATAACGCTATACGTTAGTACGTATTAGTTTATAACGTTATACGTTAGTACGTAATAGTATATAACGTTATACGTCATTACGTATTAGTTTATAACGTTATACGTTAGTACGTAATAGTATATAGCGTTATACGTCATTGCGTAATAGTATATAACGTTATACGTCATTGCGTAACAGTATATAACGTTATACGTTAGTACGTAATAGTATATAACGTTATACGTCATCAGGTAATACTATATTACGTTACACGGTATTACGTAATAGTATATAACGTTATACGTCATCAGGTAATACTATATAACGTTACACGTTAGTACGTAATAGTATATCACGTTATACGTTAGTACGTAATAGTATATAACATTATACGATATTACGTATTAGTATATAACGTTATACGATATTACGTATTAGTATATACCGTCATACGTTATTACGTAATAGTATATAACGTTATACGTTAGTACGTAATAGTATATAACGTTATACGTCATCAGGTAATACTATATTACGTTACACGTTAGTACGTAATAGTATATAACGTTACACGTTATTACGTAATAGTATATAACGTTATACGTCATTACGTATTAGTTTATAACGTTATACGTTAGTACGTAATAGTATATAGCGTTACACGTTAGCACGTAATAGTATATAACGTTATACGGCATCAGGTAATACTTTATAACGTTACACGTTAGTACGTAATAGTATATAACGTTATACGATAGTACGTAATAGTATATAACATTATACGATATTACGTATTAGTATATAACGTTATACGATATTACGTATTAGTATATACCGTCATACGTTATTACGTAATAGTATATAACGTTATACGTTAGTACGTATTAGTTTTTAACGTTATACGATAGTACTTCATAGTATATAACGTTATACGTCATCAGGTAATACTATATTACGTTACACGTTATTACGTAATAGTATATAACGTTATACGTCATCAGGTAATACTATATAACGTCACACGTTAGTACGTAATAGTATATAACGTTATACGTTATTACGTAATAGTATATAACGTTATACGTTAGTACGTATTAGTTTTTAACGTTATACGTTAGTACGTAATAGTATATAGCGTTATACGTTATTACGTAATAGTATATAACGTTATACGTTAGTATGTAACAGTATATAACGTTATACGTTAGTACGTAATAGCATATAACGTTATACGTTATTACGTAATAGTATATAACGTTATACGTCATTACGTATTTAGTTTATAACGTTACGCGTTAGTACGTAATACTATATAACGTTATACGTTAGTACGTAATAGGATATGACGTTATACGTCATTACGTAATACTATATAACGTTATACGTCATTACATAATAGTATATAACGTTATACGTCATTACGTGATAGTATATAACGTTATTCGTTGTTACGTAATAGTATATAACGTTTTACGTTATTACGTATTAGTATATAACGTTACACGTTACTTCTTAATAGTGTATAACGTTATACGTCATTACGTACTGGTATATAACGTTATACGTTTGCACGTAATAGTATATAACGTTATACGTCATCAGGTAATACTATATAACGTTACACGTTAGTACGTAATAGAATATAACGTTATACGTTAGTACGTAATAGGATGTAACGTTATACGTTATAAGGTAATACTCAATACCGTTATACGTCATTACATAATAGTATAACGTTATACGTCATTACGTAATAGTATATAACGTTATGCGTTATTACGTAATAGTATATAACGTTATACGTTATTACGTATTAGTATATAACGTTACACGTTATTACGTAATAGTATATAACGTTATACGTCATTACGTATTAGTTTCTAACGTTACACGTTAGTACGTAATAGTATATAGCATTATACGTTATTACGTAATAATATATAACGTTATACGTCATCAGGTAATACTATATTGCGTTACACGTTATTACGTAATAGTATATAACGTTATACGTTGATACGTAATAGTATATAACGTTTTACGTTATTACGTATTAGTATATAACGTTACACGCTATTACGTAATAGTATATAACGTTATACGTCATTACGTATTAGTTTATAACGTTACACGTTAGTACGTAATAGTATATAGCGTTATACGTTATTACGTAATAATATATAACGTTATACGTCATCAGGTAATACTATATAAAGTTACACGTTAGTACGTAATAGTATATAGCGTTATACGTCATTACGTAATAGTATATAACGTTACACGTTAGCAAGTAATATTATATAACGTTATACGGCATCAGGTAATACTATATAACGTTAGACGTTAGTACGTAATAGTATATAGCGTTATACGTCATTACGTGATAGTATATAACGTTATACGTTATTACGCAATAGTATATAACGTTATACGTCATTACGTATTAGTTTATAACGTTACACGTAAGTACGTAATAGTATATAACGTTATACGTTAGTACGTAATAGGATATGACGTTATACGTCATTACGTACTAGTATATAACGTTATACGTTAGTACGTAATAGTATATAACGTTATACGTTAGTACGTAATAGTATATAACGTTATACGTTAGTACGTAATAGTATATAACGTTATACGTTATTACGTATTAGTATATAACGTTACACGTTATTACGTAATAGTATATAACGTTATACGTCATCAGCTAATACTATATTACGTTACACGTTATTATGTAATAGTATATAACGTTATACGAAATCAGGTAATACTATATAACGTTATACGTCATTACATAATAGTATATAACGTTATACGTCATTACGTGATAGTATATAACGTTATACGTTATTACGCAATAGTATATAACGTTTTACGTTATTACGTATTAGTATATAACGTTAGACGTTATTACGTAATAGTATATAACGTTATACGTCATTACGTATTAGTTTATAACGTTACACTAAGTACGTAATAGTATATAACGTTATACGTTAGTACGTAATAGGATATGTCGTTATACGTCATTACGTACTAGTATATAACGTTACACGTTACTTCGTAATAGTATATAACGTTATACGTCATTACGTACTGGTATATAACGTTATACATTTGCACGTAATAGTATATAACGTTATACGTCATCAGGTAATACTATATAACGTTACACGTTAGTACGTAATAGAATATAACGTTATACGTTAGTACGTAATAGGATATAACGTTATACGTTATAAGGTAATACTATATTGCGTTACACGTTATTACGTAATAGTATATAACGTTATACGTTGATACGTAATAGTATATAACGTTTTACGTTATTACGTCTTAGTATATAACGTTACACGTTACTTCGTAATAGTATATAACGTTATACGTCATTACGTACTGGTATATAACGTTATACGTTTGCACGTAATAGTATATAACGTTATACGTCATCAGGTAATACTATATAACATTACACGTTAGTACGTAATAGTATATAACGTTATACGTCATCAGGTAATACTATATAACGTTACACGTTAGTACGTAATAGAATATAACGTTATACGTTAGTACGTAATAGGATATAACGTTATACGTTATAAGGTAATACTCAATAACGTTATACGTCATTACGTAATAGTATAACGTTATACGTCATTACGTAATAGTATATAACGTTATGCGCTATTACGTAATAGTATATAACGTTATAAGTTATTACGTATTAGTATATAACGTAACACGTTATTACGTAATAGTATATAACGTTATACGTCATTACGTATTAGTTTATAACGTTACACGTTAGTACGTAATAGTATATAGTGTTATACGTTATTACGTAATAATATATAACGTTATACGTCATCAGGTAATACTATATTGCGTTACACGTTATTACGTAATAGTATATAACGTTATACGTCATCAGGTAATACTATATAAAGTTACACGTTAGTACGTAATAGTATATAGCGTTATACGTCATTACGTAATAGTATATAACGTTACACGTTAGCACGTAATAGTATATAACGTTATACGGCATCAGGTAGTACTATATAACGTTACACGTTAGTAGGTAATAGTATATAACGTTATACGTTAGTACGTAATAGTACATAACGTTATACGTTAGTACGTAATAGTATATAACGTTATACGACATCAGGTAATACTATATAACGTTATACGTTAGTACGTAATAGTGTATAACGATATACGTTATTACGTATTAGTACATAACGTTATACGTTGTTACGTATTAGTATATAACGTTACACGTTAGTACGTAATAGTATATAACGTTATACGTTATTACGTATTAGTATATAACGTTACACGTTATTACGTAATAGTATATATCGTTATAAGTCATTACGTATTAGCTTATAACGTTCTACGATAGTATGTAATAGTATATAGCGTTATACGTTATTACGTAATAATATATAACGTTATACGTCATCAGGTAATACTATATTGCGTTACACGTTATTACGTAATAGTATATAACGTTATACGTCATCAGGTAATACTATATAACGTTACACGTTAGTACGTAATAGTATATAACGTTATACGTTAGTACGTAATAGTATATAACGTTATACGATATTACGTATTAGTATATAACGTTATACGATATTACGTATTAGTATATAACGTTATACGTTGGCACGTAATAGTATATAACGTTATACGTTAGTACGTATTAGTTTATAACGTTATACTTTAGTACATAATAGTATATAACGTTATACGTCATCAGGTTATACTATATTACGTTACACGTTATTACGTAATAGTATATAACGTTATCCGAAATCAGGTAATACTATATAACGTTACACGTTAGTACGTAATAGAAGATAACGTTATACTTTAGTACGTAATAGGATATAACGTTATACGTTATAAGGTAATACTCAATAACGTTATACGTCATTACATAATGGTATATAACGTTATACGTCATTACGTAATAGTACATAACGTTAAACGTTATTACGTGATAGTATATAACGCTTTACGTTATTACGTATTAGTATATAACTTTACTCGTTATTACGTAATAGTATATAACGTTATACGTCATTACGTATTTCTATATAACGTTATACGTTGTTACGTATTAGTATATAACGTTATACGTCATTACGTACTAGTATATAACGTTATACGTTAGTACGTAACAGTATATAACGTTATACGTTAGTACGTAATAGCATATAACGTTAAAAGTTATTACGTAATAGGATATAACGTTATACGTTAGTACGTAATAGTACTTAACGTTATACGTCATCAGGTAATACTATATAACGTCACACGTTAGTATATAACGTTTTACGTTATTACGTATTAGTATATAACGTTACACGTTACTTCGTAATAGTATATAACGTTATACGTCATTACGTACTGGTATATAACGTTATACGTTTGCACGTAATAGTATACAACGTTATACGTCATCAGGTAATACTATATAACGTTACACGTTAGTACGTAATAGTATATAACGTTATACGTCATCAGGTAATACTATATAACGTTACACGTTAGTACGTAATAGTATATAACGTTATGCGTTATTACGTAATAGTATATAACGTTATACGTTATTACGTATTAGTATATAACGTTACACGTTATTACGTAATAGTATATAACGTTATACGTCATTACGTATTAGTTTATAACGTTACACGTTAGTACGTAATAGTATATAGCGTTATACGTCATTACGTAATAGTATATATCGTTACACGTTAGCACGTATTAGTATATAACGTTATACGGCATCAGGTAATACTATATAACGTTACACGTTAGTACGTAATAGTATATAGCGTTATACGTCATTACGTAATAGTATATAATGTTACACGTTATTACGTAATAGTATATATCGTTATAAGTCATTACGTATTAGTTTATAACGTTCTATGTTAGTACGTAATAGTATATAGCGTTATACGTTATTACGTAATAATATATAACGTTATACGTCATCAGGTAATACTATATTGCGTTACACGTTATTACGTGATAGTATATAACGTTATACGTCATCAGGTAATACTATATAACGTTACACGTTAGTTCGTAATAGTATATAACGCTATACGTTAGTATGTATTAGTTTATAACGTTATACGTTAGTACGTAATAGTATATAAAGTTATACGTTATAAGGTAATACTCAATAACGTTATACGTCATTACATAATATTATATAACGTTATACGTCATTACGTATTAGTATATAACGCTATAGTTTTGTACGTAATATTATATAACATTATACGTTAGTACGAAATAGTATACAACGCTATACGTTAGTACGTATTAGTTTATAACGTTATACGTTAGTACGTAATAGTATATAACGTTATACGTCATTACGTATTAGTTTATAACGTTATACGTTAGGACGTAATAGTATATAGCGTTATACGTCATTGCGTAATAGTATATAACGTTATACGTCATTGCGTAATAGTATATAACGTTATACGTTAGTACGTAATAGTATATAACGTTATACGTCATCAGGTAATACTATATTACGTTACACGTTATTACGTAATAGTATATAACGTTATACGTCATCAGGTAATACTATATAACGTTACACGTTAGTACGTAATAGTATATAACGTTATACGTTAGTACGTAATAGTATATAACATTATACGATATTACGTATTAGTATATAACGTTATACGATATTACGTATTAGTATATACCGTCATACGTTATTACGTAATAGTATATAACGTTATACGTTAGTACGTAATAGTATATAACGTTATACGTCATCAGGTAATTCTATATTACGTTACACGTTATTACGTAATAGTATATAACGTTACACGTTATTACGTAATAGTATATAACGTTATACGTCATTACGTATTAGTTTATAACGTTATACGTTAGTACGTAATAGTATATAGCGTTACACGTTAGCACGTAATAGTATATAACGTTATACGGCATCAGGTAATACTTTATAACGTTACACGTTAGTACGTAATATTATATAACGTTATACGATAGTACGTAATAGTATATAACATTATACGATATTACGTATTAGTATATAACGTTATACGATATTACGTATTAGTATATACCGTCATACGTTATTACGTAATAGTATATAACGTTATACGTTAGTACGTATTAATTTTTTAACGTTATACGATAGTACTTAATAGTATATAACGTTATACGTCATCAGGTAATACTATATTACGTTACACGTTATTACGTAATAGTATATAACGTTATACGTCATCAGGTAATACTATATAACGTCACACGTTAGTACGTAATAGTATATAACGTTATACGTTAGTATGTAACAGTATATAACGTTATACGTTAGTACGTAATAGCATATAACGTTATACGTTATTACGTAATAGTATATAACGTTATACGTCATTACGTATTTGTATATAACGTTATACGTAGTTACGTATTAGTTTATAACGTTATACGTCATTACGTACTAGTATATAACGTTATACGTAAGTACGTAATAGTATATAACGTTATGCGTTAGTACGTAATAGTATATAACGTTATACGTTAGTACGTAATAGTATATAACGTTACACGTTACTACGTAATAGTATATAACGTTATACGTTAGTACGTAATAGGATATGACGTTATACGTCATTACGTAATACTATATAACGTTATACGTCATTACATAATAGTATATAACGTTATACGTCATTACGTGTTAGTATATAACGTTATTCGTTGTTACGTAATAGTATATAACGGTATTCGTCATTACGTACTGGTATATAACGTTATACGTTTGCATGTAATAGTATATAACGTTATACGTCATTACGTAATAGTATATAACGTTACACGTTAGTACGTAATAGTATATAACGTTATACGTCATCAGGTAATACTATATAACGTTACACGTTAGTACGTAATAGAATAGAACGTTATACGTTAGTATGTAATAGGATATAACGTTATACGTTATAAGGTAATACTAAATAACGTTATACGTCATTACATAATAGTATAACGTTATACGTCATTACGTAATAGTATATAACGTTACACGTTAGTACGTAATAGTATATAACGTTATACGTTATTACGTATTAGTATATAACGTTACACGTTATTACGTAATAGTATATAACGTTATACGTCATTACGTATTAGTTTATAACGTTACACGTTAGTACGTAATAGTATATAGCGTTATACGTCATTACGTAATAGTATATAACGTTACACGTTAGCACGTAATAGTATATAACGTTATACGGCATCAGGTAATACTATATAACGTTACATGTTAGTACGTAATAGTATATAACGTTAGACGTTATTACGTAATAGAATATAACGTTATACGTTAGTACGTAATAGTATATAACGTTATACGTTATTACGTAATAGTATATAACGTTACACGTTAGTACGTAATAGTGTATAACGTTATACGGCATCAGGTAATACTATATAACGTTACACGTTAGTACGTAATAGTATATAACGGTATTCGTCATTACGTACTGGTATATAACGTTATACGTTTGCATGTAATAGTATATAACGTTATACGTCATTACGTAATAGTATATAACGTTACACGTTAGTACGTATTAGTATATAACGTTATACGATATTTCGTATTAGTATATACCGTCATACGTTATTACGGAATAGTATATAACGTTATACGTTAGTACGTATTAGTTTTTAACGTTATACGTTAGTACTTAATAGTATATATCGTTATACGTCATCAGGTAATACTATATAACGTCACACGTTAGTACGTAATAGTATATAACGTTATACGTTATTACGTAATAGTATATAACGTTATACGTCATTACGTATTAGTTTATAACGTTATACGTTAGTACGTAATAGTATATAGCGTTACACGTTAGCACGTAATAGTATATAACGTTATACGGCATCAGGTAATACTTTATAACGTTACACGTTAGTACGTAATATTATATAACGTTATACGATAGTACGTAATAGTATATAACATTATACGATATTACGTATTAGTATATAACGTTATACGATATTACGTATTAGTATATACCGTCATACGTTATTACGTAATAGTATATAACGTTATACGTTAGTACGTATTAATTTTTTAACGTTATACGATAGTACTTAATAGTATATAACGTTATACGTCATCAGGTAATACTATATTACGTTACACGTTATTACGTAATAGTGTATAACGTTATACGTCATCAGGTAATACTATATAACGTCACACGTTAGTACGTAATAGTATATAACGTTATACGTTAGTATGTAACAGTATATAACGTTATACGTTAGTACGTAATAGCATATAACGTTATACGTTATTACGTAATAGTATATAACGTTATACGTCATTACGTATTTGTATATAACGTTATACGTTGTTACGTATTAGTATATAACGTTATACGTCATTACGTACTAGTATATAACGTTATACGTAAGTACGTAATAGTATATAACGTTATGCGTTAGTACGTAATAGTATATAACGTTATACGTTAGTACGTAATAGTATATAACGTTACACGTTACTACGTAATAGTATATAACGTTATACGTTAGTACGTAATAGGATATGACGTTATACGTCATTACGTAATACTATATAACGTTATACGTCATTACATAATAGTATATAACGTTATACGTCATTACGTGTTAGTATATAACGTTATTCGTTGTTACGTAATAGTATATAACGTTTTACGTTATTACGTACTAGTATATAACGTTACACGTTACTTCGTAATAGTATATAACGTTATACGTCATTACGTACTGGTATATAACGTTATACGTTTGCACGTAATAGTATATAACGTTATACGTCATCAGGTAATACTATTTAACGTTACACGTTAGTACGTAATAGTATATAACGTTATACGTCATCAGGTAATACTATATAACGTTACACGTTAGTACGTAATAGAATAGAACGTTATACGTTAGTATGTAATAGGATATAACGTTATACGTTATAAGGTAATACTAAATAACGTTATACGTCATTACATAATAGTATAACGTTATACGTCATTACGTAATAGTATATAACGTTACACGTTAGTACGTAATAGTATATAACGTTATACGTTATTACGTATTAGTATATAACGTTACACGTTATTACGTAATAGTATATAACGTTATACGTCATTACGTATTAGTTTATAACGTTACACGTTAGTACGTAATAGTATATAGCGTTATACGTCATTACGTAATAGTATATAACGTTACACGTTAGCACGTAATAGTATATAACGTTATACGGCTTCAGGTAATACTATATAACGTTACATGTTAGTACGTAATAGTATATAACGTTAGACGTTATTACGTAATAGAATATAACGTTATACGTTAGTACGTAATAGTATATAACGTTATACGTTATTACGTAATAGTATATAACGTTACACGTTAGTACGTAATAGTGTATAACGTTATACGGCATCAGGTAATACTATATAACGTTACACGTTAGTACGTAATAGTATATAACGGTATTCGTCATTACGTACTGGTATATAACGTTATACGTTTGCATGTAATAGTATATAACGTTATACGTCATTACGTAATAGTATATAACGTTACACGTTAGTACGTAATAGTATATAACGTTATACGTCATTACGTAATAGTATATAACGTTATGCGTTATTACGTAATAGTATATAACGTTATACGTTATTACGTATTAGTATATAACGTTATACGATATTTCGTATTAGTATATACCGTCATACGTTATTACGGAATAGTATATAACGTTATACGTTAGTACGTATTAGTTTTTAACGTTATACGTTAGTACTTAATAGTATATATCGTTATACGTCATCAGGTAATACTATATTACGTTACACGTTATTACGTAATAGTATATAACGTTATACGTCATCAGGTAATACTATATAACGTCACACGTTAGTACGTAATAGTATATAACGTTATACGTTATTACGTAATAGTATATAACGTTATACGTCATCAGGTAATACTATATAACGTTACACGTTAGTACGTAATAGAATATAACGTTATACGTTAGTATGTAATAGGATATAACGTTATACACTATAAGGTAATACTCAATAACGTTATACGTCATTACAGAATAGTATAACGTTATACGTCATTACGTAATAGTATATAACGTTATGCGTTATTACGTAATAGTATATAACGTTATACGTTATTACGTATTAGTATATAACGTTACACGTTATTACGTAATAGTATATAACGTTATACGTCATTACGTATTAGTTTATAACGTTACACGTTAGTACGTAATAGTATATAGCGTTATACGTTAGTACGTAATAGTATATAACGTTACACGTTATTACGTAATAGTATATAACGTTATACGACATTACGTATTTAGTTTATAACGTTACGCGTTAGTACGTAATACTATATAACGTTATACGTTAGTACGTAATAGGATATGACGTTATACGTCATTACGTAATACTATATAACGTTATACGTCATTACATAATAGTATATAACGTTATACGTCATTACGTGTTAGTATATAACGTTATTCGTTGTTACGTAATAGTATATAACGTTTTACGTTATTACGTATTAGTATATAACGTTACACGTTACTTCGTAATAGTATATAACGTTATACGTCATTACGTACTGGTATATAACGTTATACGTTTGCACGTAATAGTATATAACGTTATACGTTATTACGTAATAGGATATAACGTTATACGTTATAAGGTAATACTCAATAACGTTATACGTCATTACAGAATAGTATAACGTTATACGTCATTACGTAATAGTATATAACGTTATGCGTTATTACGTAATAGTATATAACGTTATACGTTATTACGTATTAGTATATAACGTTACACGTTATTACGTAATAGTATATAACGTTATACGTCATTACGTATTAGTTTATAACGTTACACGTTAGTACGTAATAGTATATAGCGTTATACGTTAGTACGTAATAGTATATAACGTTACACGTTATTACGTAATAGTATATAACGTTATACGTCATTACGTATTTAGTTTATAACGTTACGCGTTAGTACGTAATACTATATAACGTTATACGTTAGTACGTAATAGGATATGACGTTATACGTCATTACGTAATACTATATAACGTTATACGTCATTACGTACTAGTATATAACGTTATACGTTAGTACGTAATAGTATATAACGTTATACGTTAGTACGTAATAGTATATAACGTTATACGTTAGTACGTAATAGTATATAACGTTATACGTTATTACGTAATAGGATATAACGTTATACGTTAGTACGTAATAGTATATAACGTTATACGTTAGTACGTAATAGTATATAACGTTATACGTTAGTACGTAATAGTATATAACGTTATACGTCATTACGTACTGGTATATAACGTTATACGTTTGCACGTAATAGTATATAACGTTATACGTCATCAGGTAATACTATATAACGTTACACGTTAGGACGTAATAGTATATAACGTTATACGTCATCAGGTAATACTATATAACGTTACACGTTAGTACGTAATAGAATAGAACGTTATACGTTAGTACGTAATAGGATATGACGTTATACGTCATTACGTAATACTATATAACGTTATACGTCATTACGTACTAGTATATAACGTTATACGTTAGTACGTAATAGTATATAACGTTATACGTTAGTACGTAATAGTATATAACGTTATACGTTAGTACGTAATAGTATATAACGTTATACGTTATTACGTAATAGGATATAACGTTATACGTTAGTACGTAATAGTATATAACGTTATACGTTAGTACGTAATAGTATATAACGTTATACGTTAGTACGTAATAGTATATAACGTTATACGTCATTACGTACTGGTATATAACGTTATACGTTTGCACGTAATAGTATATAACGTTATACGTCATCAGGTAATACTATATAACGTTACACGTTAGTACGTAATAGTATATAACGTTATACGTCATCAGGTAATACTATATAACATCACACGTTAGTACGTAATAGAATAGAACGTTATACGTTAGTATGTAATAGGATATAACGTTATACGTTATAAGGTAATACTAAATAACGTTATACGTCATTACATAATAGTATAACGTTATACGTCATTACGTAATAGTATATAACGTTACACGTTAGTACGTAATAGTATATAACGTTATACGTTATTACGTATTAGTATATAACGTTACACGTTATTACGTAATAGTATATAACGTTATACGTCATTACGTATTAGTTTATAACGTTACACGTTAGTACGTAATAGTATATAGCGTTATACGTCATTACGTAATAGTATATAACGTTACACGTTAGCACGTAATAGTATATAACGTTATACGGCTTCAGGTAATACTATATAACGTTACATGTTAGTACGTAATAGTATATAACGTTAGACGTTATTACGTAATAGAATATAACGTTATACGTTAGTACGTAATAGTATATAACGTTATACGTTATTACGTAATAGTATATAACGTTACACGTTAGTACGTAATAGTGTATAACGTTATACGGCATCAGGTAATACTATATAACGTTACACGTTAGTACGTAATAGTATATAACGGTATTCGTCATTACGTACTGGTATATAACGTTATACGTTTGCATGTAATAGTATATAACGTTATACGTCATTACGTAATAGTATATAACGTTACACGTTAGTACGTAATAGTATATAACGTTATACGTCATTACGTAATAGTATATAACGTTATGCGTTATTACGTAATAGTATATAACGTTATACGTTATTACGTATTAGTATATAACGTTATACGATATTTCGTATTAGTATATACCGTCATACGTTATTACGGAATAGTATATAACGTTATACGTTAGTACGTATTAGTTTTTAACGTTATACGTTAGTACTTAATAGTATATATCGTTATACGTCATCAGGTAATACTATATTACGTTACACGTTATTACGTAATAGTATATAACGTTATACGTCATCAGGTAATACTATATAACGTCACACGTTAGTACGTAATAGTATATAACGTTATACGTTATTACGTAATAGTATATAACGTTATACGTCATCAGGTAATACTATATAACGTTACACGTTAGTACGTAATAGAATATAACGTTATACGTTAGTATGTAATAGGATATAACGTTATACACTATAAGGTAATACTCAATAACGTTATACGTCATTACAGAATAGTATAACGTTATACGTCATTACGTAATAGTATATAACGTTATGCGTTATTACGTAATAGTATATAACGTTATACGTTATTACGTATTAGTATATAACGTTACACGTTATTACGTAATAGTATATAACGTTATACGTCATTACGTATTAGTTTATAACGTTACACGTTAGTACGTAATAGTATATAGCGTTATACGTTAGTACGTAATAGTATATAACGTTACACGTTATTACGTAATAGTATATAACGTTATACGACATTACGTATTTAGTTTATAACGTTACGCGTTAGTACGTAATACTATATAACGTTATACGTTAGTACGTAATAGGATATGACGTTATACGTCATTACGTAATACTATATAACGTTATACGTCATTACATAATAGTATATAACGTTATACGTCATTACGTGTTAGTATATAACGTTATTCGTTGTTACGTAATAGTATATAACGTTTTACGTTATTACGTATTAGTATATAACGTTACACGTTACTTCGTAATAGTATATAACGTTATACGTCATTACGTACTGGTATATAACGTTATACGTTTGCACGTAATAGTATATAACGTTATACGTTATTACGTAATAGGATATAACGTTATACGTTATAAGGTAATACTCAATAACGTTATACGTCATTACAGAATAGTATAACGTTATACGTCATTACGTAATAGTATATAACGTTATGCGTTATTACGTAATAGTATATAACGTTATACGTTATTACGTATTAGTATATAACGTTACACGTTATTACGTAATAGTATATAACGTTATACGTCATTACGTATTAGTTTATAACGTTACACGTTAGTACGTAATAGTATATAGCGTTATACGTTAGTACGTAATAGTATATAACGTTACACGTTATTACGTAATAGTATATAACGTTATACGTCATTACGTATTTAGTTTATAACGTTACGCGTTAGTACGTAATACTATATAACGTTATACGTTAGTACGTAATAGGATATGACGTTATACGTCATTACGTAATACTATATAACGTTATACGTCATTACGTACTAGTATATAACGTTATACGTTAGTACGTAATAGTATATAACGTTATACGTTAGTACGTAATAGTATATAACGTTATACGTTAGTACGTAATAGTATATAACGTTATACGTTATTACGTAATAGGATATAACGTTATACGTTAGTACGTAATAGTATATAACGTTATACGTTAGTACGTAATAGTATATAACGTTATACGTTAGTACGTAATAGTATATAACGTTATACGTCATTACGTACTGGTATATAACGTTATACGTTTGCACGTAATAGTATATAACGTTATACGTCATCAGGTAATACTATATAACGTTACACGTTAGGACGTAATAGTATATAACGTTATACGTCATCAGGTAATACTATATAACGTTACACGTTAGTACGTAATAGAATAGAACGTTATACGTTAGTACGTAATAGGATATGACGTTATACGTCATTACGTAATACTATATAACGTTATACGTCATTACGTACTAGTATATAACGTTATACGTTAGTACGTAATAGTATATAACGTTATACGTTAGTACGTAATAGTATATAACGTTATACGTTAGTACGTAATAGTATATAACGTTATACGTTATTACGTAATAGGATATAACGTTATACGTTAGTACGTAATAGTATATAACGTTATACGTTAGTACGTAATAGTATATAACGTTATACGTTAGTACGTAATAGTATATAACGTTATACGTCATTACGTACTGGTATATAACGTTATACGTTTGCACGTAATAGTATATAACGTTATACGTCATCAGGTAATACTATATAACGTTACACGTTAGTACGTAATAGTATATAACGTTATACGTCATCAGGTAATACTATATAACATCACACGTTAGTACGTAATAGTATATAACGTTATACGTTATTACGTAATAGTATATAACGTTATACGTTAGTACGTATTAGTTTTTAACGTTATACGTTAGTACGTAATAGTATATAACGTTATACGTCATTACGTACTGGTATATAACGTTATACGTTTGCACGTAATAGTATATAACGTTATACGTTATTACGTAATAGGATATAACGTTATACGTTATAAGGTAATACTCAATAACGTTAAACGTTATTACGTAATAGTATATAACGTTATACGTCATTACGTATTAGTTTATAACGTTACGCCTTAGTACGTAATAGTATATAACGTTATACGTTAGTACGTAATAGGATATGACGTTATACGTCATTACGTAATACTATATAACGTTATATGTCATTACATAATAGTATATAACGTTATACGTCATTACGTGATAGTATATAACGTTATTCGTTGTTACGTAATAGTATATAACGTTTTACGTTATTACGTATTAGTATATAACGTTACACGTTACTTCGTAATAGTATATAACGTTATACGTCATTACGTACTGGTATATAACGTTATACGTTTGCACGTAATAGTATATAACGTTATACGTCATCAGGTAATACTATATAACGTTACACGTTAGTACGTAATAGTATATAACGTTATACGTCATCAGGTAATACTATATAACGTTACACGTTAGTACGTAATAGAATAGAACGTTATACGTTAGTACGTAATAGGATATGACGTTATACGTCATTACGTAATACTATATAACGTTATACGTCATTACGGACTAGTATATAACGTTATACGTTAGTACGTAATAGTATATAACGTTATACGTTAGTACGTAATAGTACAGGGTGCGCCGTTAGAATTCGGACAGAATTCAATTTGTAGTTCCCACCATATTAGAATTCAGATGTTTGTGCTGATTGACTCTGAAGTTAGTTAAATATGTCAATAAGTCTTCTATAACCTCAAAATGACAGAACTCGTTAAGCAAAACCCGGAATACGATAGAAGAGCGGCGATTATAGAAAGTCTTCGCGCCGGGAGAACGCCGGTCGAAATTATAAAATTCTTTAGCTACCCAAGATCGACGGTAATTTAATTTTGTTGTGGGCAAAACCAAATTTCCAGCAAGTGTTCACGTTTTGAGCGTTGTCTCAAGTGAGGGCGACGTCATGCCTCCGCACTTCTTCCAAAAAGGCGAAAGAATCACAAAGGAGGTTTATTTGGAGGTCCTGAAGACAGTAATAAAGCCGTGGATGGAAATTACGGCTTCTGGAAGGCCGTATTTATTTCAACAAGATGGCGCACCTGCTCACACAAGTCATCTTGTTCAAAATTGGCTCTCTGACAATGTGGACATGTTTTGGTCGAAAGATTTCTGGCCTCCTAACAGTCCCGACCTAAACCCATTGGACTATTACGTGCGGGGCGTTATCGAGAGACAAACTAATAAATGCAGGCACCCCAACGTCAACTCCCTACGAGCTGCTATCGAGTCAGAATTCGCGACAATTAAACGCGACCAGTTGAAGTCAGCGTGCTCGCGCTTTAGAGCAAGAATAGAGCAGGTCATAGAGGCAGAGGGTGGTTACATAGAATAAAAGTTCTCAGCAAGGACCCTTTAAATGAGATATAACAACATTTTCATGTGTTTTTGTGCATTGACTTAAATAAACAACTTTCTGCACAAAACTTCTTTTGTCCGGATTCTAACGGCGCACCCTGTATATAACGTTATACGTTAGTACGTAATAGTATATAACGTTATACGTTATTACGTAATAGGATATAACGTTATACGTTAGTACGTAATAGTATATAACGTTATACGTTAGTACGTAATAGTATATAACGTTATACGTTAGTACGTAATAGTATATAACGTTATACGTCATTACGTACTGGTATATAACGTTATACGTTTGCACGTAATAGTATATAACGTTATACGTCATCAGGTAATACTATATAACGTTACACGTTAGTACGTAATAGTATATAACGTTATACGTCATCAGGTAATACTATATAACGTTACACGTTAGTACGTAATAGAATAGAACGTTATACGTTAGTACGTAATAGGATATGACGTTATACGTCATTACGTAATACTATATAACGTTATACGTCATTACGTACTAGTATATAACGTTATACGTTAGTACGTAATAGTATATAACGTTATACGTTAGTACGTAATAGTATATAACGTTATACGTTAGTACGTAATAGTATATAACGTTATACGTTATTACGTAATAGGATATAACGTTATACGTTAGTACGTAATAGTATATAACGTTATACGTTAGTACGTAATAGTATATAACGTTATACGTTAGTACGTAATAGTATATAACGTTATACGTCATCAGGTAATACTATATAACGTCACACGTTAGTACGTAATAGTATATAACGTTATACGTTATTACGTAATAGTATATAACGTTATACGTTAGTACGTATTAGTTTTTAACGTTATACGTTAGTACGTAATAGTATATAACGTTATACGTCATTACGTACTGGTATATAACGTTATACATTTGCACGTAATAGTATATAACGTTATACGTTATTACGTAATAGGATATAACGTTATACGTTATAAGGTAATACTCAATAATGTTAAACGTTATTACGTAATAGTATATAACGTTATACGTCATTACGTACTGGTATATAACGTTATACGTTTGCACGTAATAGTATATAACGTTATACGTCATCAGGTAATACTATATAACGTTACACGTTAGTACGTAATAGTATATAACGTTATACGTCATCAGGTAATACTATATAACGTTACACGTTAGTACGTAATAGAATATAACGTTATACGTTAGTATGTAATAGGATATAACGTTATACACTATAAGGTAATACTCAATAACGTTATACGTCATTACAGAATAGTATAACGTTATACGTCATTACGTAATAGTATATAACGTTATGCGTTATTACGTAATAGTATATAACGTTATACGTTATTACGTATTAGTATATAACGTTACACGTTATTACGTAATAGTATATAACGTTATACGTCATTACGTATTAGTTTATAACGTTACACGTTAGTACGTAATAGTATATAGCGTTATACGTTAGTACGTAATAGTATATAACGTTACACGTTATTACGTAATAGTATATAACGTTATACGTCATTACGTATTTAGTTTATAACGTTACGCGTTAGAACGTAATACTATATAACGTTATACGTTAGTACGTAATAGGATATGACGTTATACGTCATTACGTAATACTATATAACGTTATACGTCATTACATAATAGTATATAACGTTATACGTCATTACGTGTTAGTATATAACGTTATTCGTTGTTACGTAATAGTATATAACGTTTTACGTTATTACGTATTAGTATATAACGTTACACGTTACTTCGTAATAGTATATAACGTTATACGTCATTACGTACTGGTATATAACGTTATACGTTTGCACGTAATAGTATATAACGTTATACGTCATCAGGTAATACTTTATAACGTTACACGTTAGTACGTAATAGTATATAACGTTATACGTCATCAGGTAATACTATATAACGTTACACGTTAGTACGTAATAGAATAGAACGTTATACGTTAGTACGTAATAGGATATGACGTTATACGTCATTACGTAATACTATATAACGTCATACGTCATTACGTACTAGTATATAACGTTATACGTTAGTACGTAATAGTATATAACGTTATACGTTAGTACGTAATAGTATATAACGTTATACGTTAGTACGTAATAGTATATAACGTTATACGTTATTACGTAATAGGATATAACGTTATACGTTAGTACGTAATAGTATATAACGTTATACGTTAGTACGTAATAGTATATAACGTTATACGTTAGTACGTAATAGTTATAACGTTATACGTCATTACGTACTGGTATATAACGTTATACGTTTGCACGTAATAGTATATAACGTTATACGTCATCAGGTAATACTATATAACGTTACACGTTAGTACGTAATAGTATATAACGTTATACGTCATCAGGTAATACTATATAACGTTACACGTTAGTACGTAATAGAATAGAACGTTATACGTTAGTACGTAATAGGATATGACGTTATACGTTATTACGTAATAGTATATAACGTTTTACGTTATTACGTATTAGTATATAACTTTACACGTTATTACGTAATAGTATATAACGTTATACGTCATTACGTATTTCTATATAACGTTATACGTTGTTACGTATTAGTATATAACGTTATACGTTATTACGTAATAGTATATAACGTTATACGTCATTACGTATTAGTTTATAACGTTACACGTTAGTACGTAATAGTATATAGCGTTATTACGTAATTACGTTATTACGTTATAATATATAACGTTATACGACATCAGGTAATACTATATAACGTTACACGTTAGTACGTAATAGTGTATAACGTTATACGTTATTACGTATTTGTATATAACGTTATACGTTGTTACGTATTAGTATATAACGTTATACGTCATTACGTACTAGTATATAACGTTATACGTTAGTACGTAATAGTATATAACGTTATACGTTAGTACGTAATAGTATATAACGTTATCCGAAATCAGGTAATACTATATAACGTTACACGTTAGGACGTAATAGTATATAACGTTATACGTCATCAGGTAATACTATATAACGTTACACGTTAGTACGTAATAGAATAGAACGTTATACGTTAGTACGTAATAGGATATGACGTTATACGTCATTACGTAATACTATATAACGTTATACGTTAGTACGTAATAGTATATAACGTTATACGTTAGTACGTAATAGTATATAACGTTATACGTTAGTACGTAATAGTATATAACGTTATACGTCATTACGTACTGGTATATAACGTTATACGTTTGCACGTAATAGTATATAACGTTATACGTCATCAGGTAATACTATATAACGTTACACGTTAGTACGTAATAGTATATAACGTTATACGTCATCAGGTAATACTATATAACATCACACGTTAGTACGTAATAGTATATAACGTTATACGTTATTACGTAATAGTATATAACGTTATACGTTAGTACGTATTAGTTTTTAACGTTATACGTTAGTACGTAATAGTATATAACGTTATACGTCATTACGTACTGGTATATAACGTTATACGTTTGCACGTAATAGTATATAACGTTATACGTTATTACGTAATAGGATATAACGTTATACGTTATAAGGTAATACTCAATAACGTTAAACGTTATTACGTAATAGTATATAACGTTATACGTCATTACGTATTAGTTTATAACGTTACGCCTTAGTACGTAATAGTATATAACGTTATACGTTAGTACGTAATAGGATATGACGTTATACGTCATTACGTAATACTATATAACGTTATATGTCATTACATAATAGTATATAACGTTATACGTCATTACGTGATAGTATATAACGTTATTCGTTGTTACGTAATAGTATATAACGTTTTACGTTATTACGTATTAGTATATAACGTTACACGTTACTTCGTAATAGTATATAACGTTATACGTCATTACGTACTGGTATATAACGTTATACGTTTGCACGTAATAGTATATAACGTTATACGTCATCAGGTAATACTATATAACGTTACACGTTAGTACGTAATAGTATATAACGTTATACGTCATCAGGTAATACTATATAACGTTACACGTTAGTACGTAATAGAATAGAACGTTATACGTTAGTACGTAATAGGATATGACGTTATACGTCATTACGTAATACTATATAACGTTATACGTCATTACGGACTAGTATATAACGTTATACGTTAGTACGTAATAGTATATAACGTTATACGTTAGTACGTAATAGTATATATAACGTTATACGTTAGTACGTAATAGTATATAACGTTATACGTTATTACGTAATAGGATATAACGTTATACGTTAGTACGTAATAGTATATAACGTTATACGTTTGTACGTAATAGTATATAACGTTATACGTTAGTACGTAATAGTATATAACGTTATACGTCATTACGTACTGGTATATAACGTTATACGTTTGCACGTAATAGTATATAACGTTATACGTCATCAGGTAATACTATATAACGTTACACGTTAGTACGTAATAGTATATAACGTTATACGTCATCAGGTAATACTATATAACGTTACACGTTAGTACGTAATAGAATAGAACGTTATACGTTAGTACGTAATAGGATATGACGTTATACGTCATTACGTAATACTATATAACGTTATACGTCATTACGTACTAGTATATAACGTTATACGTTAGTACGTAATAGTATATAACGTTATACGTTAGTACGTAATAGTATATAACGTTATACGTTAGTACGTAATAGTATATAACGTTATACGTTATTACGTAATAGGATATAACGTTATACGTTAGTACGTAATAGTATATAACGTTATACGTTAGTACGTAATAGTATATAACGTTATACGTTAGTACGTAATAGTATATAACGTTATACGTCATCAGGTAATACTATATAACGTCACACGTTAGTACGTAATAGTATATAACGTTATACGTTATTACGTAATAGTATATAACGTTATACGTTAGTACGTATTAGTTTTTAACGTTATACGTTAGTACGTAATAGTATATAACGTTATACGTCATTACGTACTGGTATATAACGTTATACGTTTGCACGTAATAGTATATAACGTTATACGTTATTACGTAATAGGATATAACGTTATACGTTATAAGGTAATACTCAATAATGTTAAACGTTATTACGTAATAGTATATAACGTTATACGTCATTACGTACTGGTATATAACGTTATACGTTTGCACGTAATAGTATATAACGTTATACGTCATCAGGTAATACTATATAACGTTACACGTTAGTACGTAATAGTATATAACGTTATACGTCATCAGGTAATACTATATAACGTTACACGTTAGTACGTAATAGAATATAACGTTATACGTTAGTATGTAATAAGATATAACGTTATACACTATAAGGTAATACTCAATAACGTTATACGTCATTACAGAATAGTATAACGTTATACGTCATTACGTAATAGTATATAACGTTATGCGTTATTACGTAATAGTATATAACGTTATACGTTATTACGTATTAGTATATAACGTTACACGTTATTACGTAATAGTATATAACGTTATACGTCATTACGTATTAGTTTATAACGTTACACGTTAGTACGTAATAGTATATAGCGTTATACGTTAGTACGTAATAGTATATAACGTTACACGTTATTACGTAATAGTATATAACGTTATACGTCATTACGTATTTAGTTTATAACGTTACGCGTTAGAACGTAATACTATATAACGTTATACGTTAGTACGTAATAGGATATGACGTTATACGTCATTACGTAATACTATATAACGTTATACGTCATTACATAATAGTATATAACGTTATACGTCATTACGTGTTAGTATATAACGTTATTCGTTGTTACGTAATAGTATATAACGTTTTACGTTATTACGTATTAGTATATAACGTTACACGTTACTTCGTAATAGTATATAACGTTATACGTCATTACGTACTGGTATATAACGTTATACGTTTGCACGTAATAGTATATAACGTTATACGTCATCAGGTAATACTATATAACGTTACACGTTAGTACGTAATAGTATATAACGTTATACGTCATCAGGTAATACTATATAACGTTACACGTTAGTACGTAATAGAATAGAACGTTATACGTTAGTACGTAATAGGATATGACGTTATACGTCATTACGTAATACTATATAACGTTATACGTCATTACGTACTAGTATATAACGTTATACGTTAGTACGTAATAGTATATAACGTTATACGTTAGTACGTAATAGTATATAACGTTATACGTTAGTACGTAATAGTATATAACGTTATACGTTATTACGTAATAGGATATAACGTTATACGTTAGTACGTAATAGTATATAACGTTATACGTTAGTATGTAATAGGATATAACGTTATACACTATAAGGTAATACTCAATAACGTTATACGTCATTACAGAATAGTATAACGTTATACGTCATTACGTAATAGTATATAACGTTATGCGTTATTACGTAATAGTATATAACGTTATACGTTATTACGTATTAGTATATAACGTTACACGTTATTACGTAATAGTATATAACGTTATACGTCATTACGTATTAGTTTATAACGTTACACGTTAGTACGTAATAGTATATAGCGTTATACGTTAGTACGTAATAGTATATAACGTTACACGTTATTACGTTATAGTATATAACGTTATACGTCATTACGTATTTAGTTTATAACGTTACGCGTTAGAACGTAATACTATATAACGTTATACGTTAGTACGTAATAGGATATGACGTTATACGTCATTACGTAATACTATATAACGTTATACGTCATTACATAATAGTATATAACGTTATACGTCATTACGTGTTAGTATATAACGTTATTCGTTGTTACGTAATAGTATATAACGTTTTACGTTATTACGTATTAGTATATAACGTTACACGTTACTTCGTAATAGTATATAACGTTATACGTCATTACGTACTGGTATATAACGTTATACGTTTGCACGTAATAGTATATAACGTTATACGTCATCAGGTAATACTATATAACGTTACACGTTAGTACGTAATAGTATATAACGTTATACGTCATCAGGTAATACTATATAACGTTACACGTTAGTACGTAATAGAATAGAACGTTATACGTTAGTACGTAATAGGATATGACGTTATACGTCATTACGTAATACTATATAACGTTATACGTCATTACGTACTAGTATATAACGTTATACGTTAGTACGTAATAGGATATAACGTTATACGTTAGTACGTAATAGTATATAACGTTATACGTTAGTACGTAATAGTATATAACGTTATACGTTAGTACGTAATAGTATATAACGTTATACGTCATTACGTACTGGTATATAACGTTATACGTTTGCACGTAATAGTATATAACGTTATACGTCATCAGGTAATACTATATAACGTTACACGTTAGTACGTAATAGTATATAACGTTATACGTCATCAGGTAATACTATATAACGTTACACGTTAGTACGTAATAGAATAGAACGTTATACGTTAGTACGTAATAGGATATGACGTTATACGTTATTACGTAATAGTATATAACGTTTTACGTTATTACGTATTAGTATATAACTTTACACGTTATTACGTAATAGTATATAACGTTATACGTCATTACGTATTTCTATATAACGTTATACGTTGTTACGTATTAGTATATAACGTTATACGTTATTACGTAATAGTATATAACGTTATACGTCATTACGTATTAGTTTATAACGTTACACGTTAGTACGTAATAGTATATAGCGTTATTACGTAATTACGTTATTACGTTATAATATATAACGTTATACGACATCAGGTAATACTATATAACGTTACACGTTAGTACGTAATAGTGTATAACGTTATACGTTATTACGTATTTGTATATAACGTTATACGTTGTTACGTATTAGTATATAACGTTATACGTCATTACGTACTAGTATATAACGTTATACGTTAGTACGTAATAGTATATAACGTTATACGTTAGTACGTAATAGTATATAACGTTATCCGAAATCAGGTAATACTATATAACGTTACACGTTAGTACGTAATAGAAGATAACGTTATACGTTAGTACGTAATAGGATATAACGTTATACGTTATAAGGTAATACTCAATAACGTTATACGTCATTACATAATGGTATATAACGTTATACGTCATTACGTAATAGTACATAACGTTATACGTTATTACGTAATAGTATATAACGTTTTACGTTATTACGTATTAGTATATAACTTTACACGTTATTACGTAATAGTATATAACGTTATACGTCATTACGTATTTCTATATAACGTTATACGTTGTTACGTATTAGTATATAACGTTATACGTCATTACGTACTAGTATATAACGTTATACGTTAGTACGTAACAGTATATAACGTTATACGTTAGTACGTAATAGCATATAACGTTAAAAGTTATTACGTAATAGGATATAGCGTTATACGTTAGTACGTAATAGTACTTAACGTTATACGTCATCAGGTAATACTATATAACGTTACACGTTAGTACGTAATAGAATATAACGTTATACGTTAGTACGTAATAGGATATGACGTTATACGTCATTACGTAATACTATATAACGTTACACGTTAGTACGTAATATGATATGACGTTATACGTCATTACGTAATACTATATAACGTTATACGTCATTACATAATAGTATATAACGTTATACGTTAGTACGTAATAGTATATAACGTTATACGTTATTACGTAATAGGATATAACGTTATACGTTAGTACGTAATAGTATATAACGTTATACGTCATCAGGTAATACTATATAACGTTATACGTCATTACCTAATAGTATATAACGTTATACGTCATTACGTGATAGTATATAACATTATACGTTATTACGTAATAGTATATAACGTTATACGTCATTACGTATTAGTTTATAACGTTACACGTTAGTACGTAATAGTATATAACGTTATACGTTAGTACGTAATAGGATATGACGTTATACGTCATTACGTAATACTATATAACGTTATACGTCATTACATAATAGTATATAACGTTATACGTCATTACGTGATAGAATATAACGTTATACGTTGTTACGTAATAGTATATAACGTTTTACGTTATTACGTATTAGTATATAACGTTACACGTTACTTCGTAATAGTATATAACGTTATACGTCATTACGTACTGGTATATAACGTTATACGTTTGCACGTAATAGTATATAACGTTATACGTCATCAGGTAATACTATATAACGTTACACGTTAGTACGTAATAGTATATAACGTTATACGTCATCAGGTAATACTATATAACGTTAAACGTTAGTACGTAATAGAATATAACGTTATACGTTAGTACGTAATAGGATATAACGTTATACGTTATAAGGTAATACTCAATAACGTTATACATCATTACATAATAGTATAACGTTATACGTCATTACGTAATAGTATATAACGTTATGCGTTATTACGTAATAGTATATAACGTTATACGTTATTACGTAATAGGATATAACGTTATACGTTATAAGGTAATACTCAATAACGTTATACATCATTACATAATAGTATAACGTTATACGTCATTACGTAATACTATATAACGTTATACGTCATTACATAATAGTATATAACGTTATACGTCATTACGTGATAGTATATAACGTTATTCGTTATTACGTAATAGTATATAACGTTATACGTTATTACGTATTAGTATATAACGTTACACGTTATTACGTATTAGTATATAACGTTATACGATATTACGTAATAGTATATAACGTTATACGTTATTACGTATTAGTATATAACGTTACACGTTAGTACGTAATAGTATATAACGTTATACGTCATTACGTATTAGTTTATAACGTTACACGTTAGTACGTAATAGTATATAGCGTTATACGTCATTACGTAATAGTATATAACGTTACATGTTAGCACGTATTAGTATATAACGTTATACGGCATCAGGTAATACTATATAACGTTACACGTTAGTACGTAATAGTATATAGCGTTATACGTCATTACGTAATAGTATATAACGTTACACGTTAGCACGTAATAGTATATAACGTTATACGGCATCAGGTAATACTATATAACGTTACACGTTAGTACGTAATAGTATATAACGTTATACGTTAGTACGTAATAGTATATAACATTATACGATATTACGAATTAGTATATAACGTTATACGATATTACGTATTAGTATATACCGTCATACGTTATTACGTAATAGTATATAACGTTATACGTTAGTACGTAATAGTATATAACGTTATACGTCATCAGGTAATACTATATTACGTTACACGTTAGTACGTAATAGTATATAACGTTACACGTTATTACGTATTTGTATATAACGTTATACGTTGTTACGTATTAGTATATAACGTTATACGTTATTACGTATTAGTATATAACGTTACACGTTAGCACGTAATAGTATATAACGTTATACGGCATCAGGTAATACTTTATAGCGTTACACGTTAGTACGTAATAGTATATAACGTTATACGTTAGTACGTAATAGTATATAACATTATACGATATTACGTATTAGTATATAACGTTATACGACATTTCGTATTAGTATATACCGTCATACGTTATTACGGAATAGTATATAACGTTATACGTTAGTACGTATTAGTTTTTAACGTTATACGTTAGTACTTAATAGTATATATCGTTATACGTCATCAGGTAATACTATATTACGTTACACGTTATTACGTAATAGTATATAACGTTATACGTCATCAGGTAATACTATATAACGTCACACGTTAGTACGTAATAGTATATAACGTTATACGTTATTACGTAATAGTATATAACGTTATACGTTAGTACGTATTAGTTTTTAACGTTATACGTTAGTACGTAATAGTATATAACGTTATACGTCATTACGTACTGGTATATAACGTTATACGTTTGCACGTAATAGTATATAACGTTATACGTTATTACGTAATAGGATATAACGTTATACGTTATAAGGTAATACTCAATAAAGTTACACGTTATTACGTAATAGTATATAACGTTATACGTCATTACGTATTAGTTTATAACGTTACGCGTTAGTACGTAATAGTATATAACGTTATACGTTAGTACGTAATAGGATATGACGTTATACGTCATTACGTAATACTATATAACGTTATACGTCATTACATAATAGTATATAACGTTATACGTCATTACGTGATAGTATATAACGTTATTCGTTGTTACGTAATAGTATATAACGTTTTACGTTATTACGTATTAGTATATAACGTTACACGTTACTTCGTAATAGTATATAACGTTATACGTCATTACGTACTGGTATATAAAGTTATACGTTTGCACGTAATAGTATATAACGTTATACGTCATCAGGTAATACTATATAACGTTACACGTTAGTACGTAATAGTATATAACGTTATACGTCATCAGGTAATACTATATAACGTTACACGTTAGTACGTAATAGAATATAACGTTATACGTTAGTATGTAATAGGATATAACGTTATACACTATAAGGTAATACTCAATAACGTTATACGTCATTACATAATAGTATAACGTTATACGTCATTACGTAATAGTATATAACGTTATGCGTTATTACGTAATAGTATATAACGTTATACGTTATTACGTATTAGTATACAACGTTACACGGTATTACGTAATAGTATATAACGTTATACGTCATTACGTATTAGTTTATAACGTTACACGTTAGTACGTAATAGTATATAGCGTTATACGTTATTACGTAATAATATATAACGTTAAACGTTAGCACGTATTAGTATATAACGTTATACGGCATCAGGTAATACTATATAACGTTACACGTTAGTACGTAATAGTATATAGCGTTATACGTCATTACGTAATAGTATATAACGTTACACGTTAGCACGTAATAGTATATAACGTTATACGGCATCTGGTAATACTATATAACGTTACACGTTAGTACCTAATAGTATATAACGTTATACGTTAGTAGGTAATAGTACATAACGTTATACGTTAGTACGTAATAGTATATAACGTTATACGACATCAGGTAATACTATATAACGTTATACGACATCAGGTAATACTATATAACGTTATTCGTTAGTACGTAATAGTGTATAACGATATACGTTGTTACGTATTAGTACATAACGTTATACGTTGTTACGTATTAGTATATAACGTTACACGTTAGTACGTAATAGTATATAACGTTATACGTTATTACGTATTAGTATATAACGTTACACGTTATTACGTAATAGTATATATCGTTATAAGTCATTACGTATTAGTTTATAACGTTCTACGTTAGTACGTAATAGTATATAGCGTTATACGTTATTACGTAATAATATATAACGTTATACGTCATCAGGTAATACTATATTGCGTTACACGTTATTACGTAATAGTATATAACGTTATACGTCATCAGGTAATACTATATAACGTTACACGTTAGTTCGTAATAGTATATAACGTTATACGTTAGTACGTAATAGGATATGACGATATACGTCATTACGTAATACTATATAACGTTACACGTTAGTACGTAATAGTATATAGCGTTATACGTCATTACGTAATAGTATATAACGTTACACGTTATTACGTAATAGTATATAACGTTATACGTCATCAGGTAATACTATATAACGTTACACGTTAGTTCGTAATAGTATATAACGTTACACGTTAGTACGTAATAGTATATAGCGTTATACGTCATTACGTAATAGTATATAACGTTACACGTTATTACGTAATAGCATATAACGTTATACGTCATTACGTATTAGTTTATAACGTTATATGTTAGTACGTTATAGAATATAACATTATACGTTAGTACGTAATAGTATATAACGCTATACGTTAGTACGTATTAGTTTATAACGTTATACGTTAGTACGTAATAGTATATAACGTTAAACGTCATAAGGTAATACTATATTACGTTACACGTTATTACGTAATAGTATATAACGTTATACGTTAGTACGTAATAGTATATAACGTTATACGTCATCAGGTAATACTATATTACGTTACACGTTAGTACGTAATAGTATATAACGTTACACGTTATTACGTAATAGTATATAACGTTATACGTCATTACGTATTAGTTTATAACGTTATACGTTAGTACGTAATAGTATATAGCGTTATACGTTATTACGTAATAATATATAACGTTATACGTTAGTACGTATTAGTTTTTAACGTTATACGTTAGTACTTAATAGTATATAACGTTATACGTCTTCAGGTAATACTATATTACGTTACACGTTATTACGTAATAGTATATAACGTTATACGTCATCAGGTAATACTATATAACGTCACACGTTAGTACGTAATAGTATATAACGTTATACGTTATTACGTAATAGTATATAACGTTATACGTTAGTACGTATTAGTTTATAACGTTACACGTTAGTACGTAATAGTATATAGCGTTATACGTTATTACGTAATAATATATAACGTTAAACGTTAGCACGTATTAGTATATAACGTTATACGGCATCAGGTAATACTATATAACGTTACACGTTAGTACGTAATAGTATATAGCGTTATACGTCATTACGTAATAGTATATAACGTTACACGTTAGCACGTAATAGTATATAACGTTATACGGCATCTGGTAATACTATATAACGTTACACGTTAGTACCTAATAGTATATAACGTTATACGTTAGTAGGTAATAGTACATAACGTTATACGTTAGTACGTAATAGTATATAACGTTATACGACATCAGGTAATACTATATAACGTTATACGACATCAGGTAATACTATATAACGTTATTCGTTAGTACGTAATAGTGTATAACGATATACGTTGTTACGTATTAGTACATAACGTTATACGTTGTTACGTATTAGTATATAACGTTACACGTTAGTACGTAATAGTATATAACGTTATACGTTATTACGTATTAGTATATAACGTTACACGTTATTACGTAATAGTATATATCGTTATAAGTCATTACGTATTAGTTTATAACGTTCTACGTTAGTACGTAATAGTATATAGCGTTATACGTTATTACGTAATAATATATAACGTTATACGTCATCAGGTAATACTATATTGCGTTACACGTTATTACGTAATAGTATATAACGTTATACGTCATCAGGTAATACTATATAACGTTACACGTTAGTTCGTAATAGTATATAACGTTATACGTTAGTACGTAATAGGATATGACGATATACGTCATTACGTAATACTATATAACGTTACACGTTAGTACGTAATAGTATATAGCGTTATACGTCATTACGTAATAGTATATAACGTTACACGTTATTACGTAATAGTATATAACGTTATACGTCATCAGGTAATACTATATAACGTTACACGTTAGTTCGTAATAGTATATAACGTTACACGTTAGTACGTAATAGTATATAGCGTTATACGTCATTACGTAATAGTATATAACGTTACACGTTATTACGTAATAGCATATAACGTTATACGTCATTACGTATTAGTTTATAACGTTATATGTTAGTACGTTATAGAATATAACATTATACGTTAGTACGTAATAGTATATAACGCTATACGTTAGTACGTATTAGTTTATAACGTTATACGTTAGTACGTAATAGTATATAACGTTAAACGTCATAAGGTAATACTATATTACGTTACACGTTATTACGTAATAGTATATAACGTTATACGTTAGTACGTAATAGTATATAACGTTATACGTCATCAGGTAATACTATATTACGTTACACGTTAGTACGTAATAGTATATAACGTTACACGTTATTACGTAATAGTATATAACGTTATACGTCATTACGTATTAGTTTATAACGTTATACGTTAGTACGTAATAGTATATAGCGTTATACGTTATTACGTAATAATATATAACGTTATACGTTAGTACGTATTAGTTTTTAACGTTATACGTTAGTACTTAATAGTATATAACGTTATACGTCTTCAGGTAATACTATATTACGTTACACGTTATTACGTAATAGTATATAACGTTATACGTCATCAGGTAATACTATATAACGTCACACGTTAGTACGTAATAGTATATAACGTTATACGTTATTACGTAATAGTATATAACGTTATACGTTAGTACGTATTAGTTTTTAACGTTATACGTTAGTACGTAATAGTATATAACGTTATACGTCATCAGGTAATACTATATTACGTTACACGTTAGTACGTAATAGTATATAACGTTATACGTTAGTACGTAATAGTATATAACGTTATACGTTAGTACGTAACAGTATATAACGTTATACGTTAGTACGTAATAGCATATAACGTTATACGTTATTACGTAATAGTATATAACGTTATACGTCATTACGTATTTGTATATATCGTTATACGTTGTTACGTGTTAGTATATAACGTTATACGTCATTACGTACTATTATATAACGTTAGACGTTAGTACGTAATAGTATATAACGTTATACGTTAGTACGTAACAGTATATAACGTTATACGTTAGTACGTAATAGCATATAACGTTATACGTTATTACGTAATAGGATATAACGTTATACGTTATAAGGTAATACTATATTACGTTACACGTTAGTACGTAATAGTATATAACGTTACACGTTATTACGTAATAGTATATAACGTTATACGTCGTTACGTATTAGTTTATAACGTTATACGTTAGTACGTAATAGTATATAGCGTTATACGTTATTACGTAATAATATATAACGTTATACGACATCAGGTAATACTATATAACGTCACACGTTAGTACGTAATAGTGTATAACGATATACGTTATTACGTATTTGTATATAACGTTATACGATATTACCTATTAGTATATAACGTTATACGATATTACGTATTAGTATATACCGTCATACGTTATTACGTAATAGTATATAACGTTATACGTTAGTACGTATTAGTTTTTAAAGTTATACGTTAGTACTTAATAGTATATAACGTTATACGTCATCAGGTAATACTATATTACGTTACACGTTATTACGTAATAGTATATAACGTTATACGTGATCAGGTAATACTATATAACGTCACACGTTAGTACGTAATAGTATATAACGTTATACGTTATTATGTAATAGTATATAACGTTATACGTTAGTACGTATTAGTTTTTAACGTTATACGTTAGTACGTAATAGTATATAACGTTATACGTCATCAGGTAATACTATATTACGTTACACGTTAGTACGTAATAGTATATAACGTTATACGTTAGTACGTAATAGTATATAACGTTATACGTTAGTACGTAACAGTATGTATATAACGTTATACGTTAGTACGTAATAGCATATAACGTTATACGTTATTACGTAATAGTATATAACGTTATACGTCATTACGTATTTGTATATATCGTTATACGTTGTTACGTATTAGTATATAACGTTATACGTCATTACGTACTATTATATAACGTTATACGTTATTACGTAATAGGATATAACGTTATACGTTATAAGGTAATACTCAATAACGTTACACGTTATTACGTAATAGTATATAACGTTATACGTCATTACGTATTAGTTTATAACGTTACGCGTTAGTACGTAATAGTATATAACGTTATACGTTAGTACGTAATAGGATATGACGTTATACGTTATTACGTAATAGTATATAACGTTATACGTCATCAGGTAATACCATATAACGTTACACGTTAGTTCGTAATAGTATATAACGTTACACGTTAGTACGTTATAGTATATAGCGTTATACGTCATTACGTATTAGTTTATAACGTTATACGTTAGTACGTTATAGTATATAACATTATACGTTAGTACGTAATAGTATATAACGCTATACGTTAGTACGTATTAGTTTATAACGTTATACGTTAGTACGTAATATTATATAACATTATACGTTAGTACGAAATAGTATACAACGCTATACGTTAGTACGTATTAGTTTATAACGTTATACGTTAGTACGTAATAGTATATAACGTTATACGTTAGTACGTAATAGTATATAACGTTATACGTTAGTACGTAACAGTATATAACGTTATACGTTAGTACGTAATAGCATATAACGTTATACGTTATTACGTATTAGTATATAACGTTATACGATATTACGTATTAGTATATACCGTCATACGTTATTACGTAATAGTATATAACGTTATACGTTAGTACGTAATAGTATATAACGTTATACGTCATCAGGTAATACTATATTACGTTACACGTTAGTACGTAATAGTATATAACGTTATACGTTAGTACGTAATAGTATATAACATTATACGATATTACGTATTAGTATATAACGTTATACGATATTACGTATTAGTATATACCGTCATACGTTATTACGTAATAGTATAAAACGTTATACGTTAGTACGTATTAGTTTTTAACGTTATACGTTAGTACTTAATAGTATATAACGTTATACGTCATCAGGTAATACTATATTACGTTACACGTTATTACGTAATAGTATATAACGTTATACGTCATCAGGTAATACTATATTACGTTACACGTTATTACGTAATAGTATATAACGTTATACGTCATCAGGTAATACTATATAACGTCACACGTTAGTACGTAATAGTATATAACGTTATACGTTATTACGTAATACTATATAACGTTATACGTTAGTACGTATTAGTTTTTAACGTTATACGTTAGTACGTAATAGTATATAACGTTATACGTCATCAGGTAATACTATGTTACGTTACACGTTAGTACGTAATAGTATATAACGTTACACGTTATTACGTAATAGTATATAACGTTATACGTCATTACGTATTAGTTTATAACGTTATACGTTAGTACGTAATAGTATATAGCGTTATAAGTTATTACGTAATAATATATAACATTATACGACATCAGGTAATACTATATAACGTCACACGTTAGTACGTAATAGTGTATAACGATATACGTTATTACGTATTTGTATATAACGTTATACGTTGTTACGTATTAGTATATAACGTTATACGTCATTACGTACTAGTATATAACGTTATACGTTAGTACGTAATAGTATATAACGTTATACGTTAGTACGTAATAGTATATAACGTTATACATTAGTACGTAATAGTATATAACGTTATACGTTAGTACGTAACAGTATATAACGTTATACGTTAGTAGGTAATAGCATATAACGTTATACGTTATTACGTATTAGTATATAACGTTATACGATATTACGTATTAGTATATACCGTCATACGTTATTACGTAATAGTACATAACGTTATACGTTAGTACGTAATAGTATATAACGTTATACGTCATCAGGTAATACTATATTACGTTACACGTTAGTACGTAATAGTATATAACGTTACACGTTATTACGTAATAGTATATAACGTTATACGTCATTACGTATTAGTTTATAACGTTATACGTTAGTACGTAATAGTATATAGCGTTATACGTTGTTACGTAATAATATATAACGTTATACGACATCAGGTAATACTATATAACGTCACACGTTAGTACGTAATAGTGTATAACGATATACGTTATTACGTATTTGTATATAACGTTATACGTTGTTACGTATTAGTATATAACGTTATACGTTATTACGTATCAGTATATAACGTTATACGTTAGTACGTTATAGTATATAACATTATACGTTAGTACGTAATAGTATATAACGCTATACGTTAGTACGTATTAGTTTATAACGTTATACGTTAGTACGTAATAGTATATAACGTTATACGTTAGTACGTAATAGTATATAACGTTATACGTTAGTACGTAACAGTATATAACGTTATACGTTAGTACGTAATAGCATATAACGTTATACGTTATTACGTAATAGTATATAACGTTATACGATATTACGTATTAGTATATACCGTCATACGTTATTACGTAATAGTATATAACGTTATACGTTAGTACGTAATAGTATATAACGTTATACGTCATCAGGTAATACTATATTACGTTACACGTTAGTACGTAATAGTATATAACGTTATACGTTAGTACGTAATAGTATATAACATTATACGATATTACGTATTAGTATATAACGTTATACGATATTACGTATTAGTATATACCGTCATACGTTATTACGTAATAGTATAAAACGTTATACGTTAGTACGTATTAGTTTTTAACGTTATACGTTAGTACTTAATAGTATATAACGTTATACGTCATCAGGTAATACTATATTACGTTACACGTTATTACGTAATAGTATATAACGTTATACGTCATCAGGTAATACTATATTACGTTACACGTTATTACGTAATAGTATATAACGTTATACGTCATCAGGTAATACTATATAACGTCACACGTTAGTACGTAATAGTATATAACGTTATACGTTATTACGTAATAGTATATAACGTTATACGTTAGTACGTATTAGTTTTTAACGTTATACGTTAGTACGTAATAGTATATAACGTTATACGTCATCAGGTAATACTATGTTACGTTACACGTTAGTACGTAATAGTATATAACGTTACACGTTATTACGTAATAGTATATAACGTTATACGTCATTACGTATTAGTTTATAACGTTATACGTTAGTACGTAATAGTATATAGCGTTATAAGTTATTACGTTATAATATATAACATTATACGACATCAGGTAATACTATATAACGTCACACGTTAGTACGTAATAGTGTATAACGATATACGTTATTACGTATTTGTATATAACGTTATACGTTGTCACGTATTAGTATATAACGTTATACGTCATTTCGTACTAGTATATAACGTTATACGTTAGTACGTAATAGCATATAACGTTATACGTTAGTACGTAATAGTATATAACGTTATACGTTAGTACGTAATATTATATAACGTTATACGTTAGTACGTAACAGTATATAACGTTATACGTTAGTACGTAATAGCATATAACGTTATACGTTATTACGTATTAGTATATAACGTTATACGATATTACGTATTAGTATATACCGTCATACGTTATTACGTAATAGTACATAACGTTATACGTTAGTACGTAATAGTATATAACGTTATACGTCATCAGGTAATACTATATTACGTTTCACGTTAGTACGTAATAGTATATAACGTTACACGTTATTACGTAATAGTATATAACGTTATACGTCATTACGTATTAGTTTATAACGTTATACGTTAGTACGTAATAGTATATAGCGTTATACGTTGTTACGTAATAATATATAACGTTATACGACATCAGGTAATACTATATAACGTCACACGTTAGTACGTAATAGTGTATAACGATATACGTTATTACGTATTTGTATATAACGTTATACGTTGTTACGTATTAGTATATAACGTTATACGTTATTACGTATTAGTATATAACGTTACACGTTAGCACCTATTAGTATATAACGTTATACGGCATCAGGTAATACTTTATAACGTTACACGTTAGTACGTAATAGTATATAACGTTATACGTTAGTACGTAATAGTATATAACATTATACGATATTACGTATTAGTATATAACGTTATACGATATTACGTATTAGTATATACCGTCATACGTTATTACGTAATAGTATATAACGTTATACGTTAGTACGTATTAGTTTTTAACGTTATACGTTAGTACTTAATAGTATATAACGTTATACGTCATCAGGTAATACTATATTACGTTACACGTTTTTACGTAATAGTATATAACGTTATACGTCATCAGGTAATACTATATAACGTCACACGTTAGTACGTAATAGTATATAACGTTATACGTTATTACGTAATAGTATATAACGTTATACGTTAGTACGTATTAGTTTTTAACGTTATACGTTAGTACGTAATAGTAAATAACGTTATACGTCATCAGGTAATACTATATTACGTTACACGTTAGTACGTAATAGTATATAGCGTTATACGTTGTTACGTAATAATATATAACGTTATACGACATCAGGTAATACTATATAACGTCACACGTTAGTACGTAATAGTGTATAACGATATACGTTATTACGTATTTGTATATAACGTTATACGTTGTTACGTATTAGTATATAACGTTATACGTTATTACGTATCAGTATATAACGTTATACGTTAGTACGTTATAGTATATAACATTATACGTTAGTACGTAATAGTATATAACGCTATACGTTAGTACGTATTAGTTTATAACGTTATACGTTAGTACGTAATAGTATATAACGTTATACGTTAGTACGTAATAGTATATAACGTTATACGTTAGTACGTAACAGTATATAACGTTATACGTTAGTACGTAATAGCATATAACGTTATACGTTATTACGTATTAGTATATAACGTTATACGATATTACGTATTAGTATATACCGTCATACGTTATTACGTAATAGTATATAACGTTATACGTTAGTACGTAATAGTATATAACGTTATACGTCATCAGGTAATACTATATTACGTTACACGTTAGTACGTAATAGTATATAACGTTATACGTTAGTACGTAATAGTATATAACATTATACGATATTACGTATTAGTATATAACGTTATACGATATTACGTATTAGTATATACCGTCATACGTTATTACGTAATAGTATAAAACGTTATACGTTAGTACGTATTAGTTTTTAACGTTATACGTTAGTACTTAATAGTATATAACGTTATACGTCATCAGGTAATACTATATTACGTTACACGTTATTACGTAATAGTATATAACGTTATACGTCATCAGGTAATACTATATTACGTTACACGTTATTACGTAATAGTATATAACGTTATACGTCATCAGGTAATACTATATAACGTCACACGTTAGTACGTAATAGTATATAACGTTATACGTTATTACGTAATAGTATATAACGTTATACGTTAGTACGTATTAGTTTTTAACGTTATACGTTAGTACGTAATAGTATATAACGTTATACGTCATCAGGTAATACTATGTTACGTTACACGTTAGTACGTAATAGTATATAACGTTACACGTTATTACGTAATAGTATATAACGTTATACGTCATTACGTATTAGTTTATAACGTTATACGTTAGTACGTAATAGTATATAGCGTTATAAGTTATTACGTTATAATATATAACATTATACGACATCAGGTAATACTATATAACGTCACACGTTAGTACGTAATAGTGTATAACGATATACGTTATTACGTATTTGTATATAACGTTATACGTTGTCACGTATTAGTATATAACGTTATACGTCATTACGTACTAGTATATAACGT